>NW_010319962.1:0-12343 GCF_000700745.2 Antrostomus carolinensis
AAGCCTGGTCAAGCCTGGGAAGCAAACAGAGAATTCACAAAAGGCTGCTCATGTGAAGAATTTTTCTGAGGAGGTGTTCCACAGCACTTAGAATTACAGATGAACAAGTCTGAGGGACTGTACTGCCTTTACTGTTAAGGTATAACCTTGTCATGTTAAGGTAATGAGATAGGAGCTAAAAGAACTTTGAAAGACAATGAATATACAGGCACAAAAATGTGCTACATCACTCTAACCACAACTACATGCCTGAATATATTCAGTCACAAACAAACAAAAAATCATTGGATAAAATGTGAGGAGCAGTTTTAAACCTCAAAATAGGATTAAAAATATGGAGTTCAACAGAATAATTACGCAGAGATAAAATAATGCAAGGTTTACTTAAATCAATATTTTCTATTTTCTAACTATTTAAAAGTGTAAAACAGTTGTACAGCAGGACCTCTTAAAAATTCAAAGGCAGAAATAAACTTTTGTTAGAATACTGTTCATCCTCCCAGGAGGTTTTCAAGAGCAGAGGTGCAAATCATCTTTAAAGAAGACAGAACAAGAGTGAGGTATTCATATTCCCATTTCCACACCAGAAAAAGCTCCTCATAACAGCTCTGTCAAGCACTTCTTTGTCGCATACTCTTTTCCATAACTCCGCTAGCCCTAGCTGTCATTGAAAGCAGCAACTTGAATCTCTTCAAAGTTTCACAGAGACAGAGGCCAAATAGATGTTCATATCAGCAGCAGCAGTAGTTCAAAGATGGGAGGGAAGAAAAAAAAGGGAAAAAAGCCCCAAAAGTACCACACCTGTGGAGGGGCAGGATGAGCACCCGCAGCCCACTGCCCTCAGCCAGTTCCAGCTCACACCCCTCAGCCCCACTCACACCTGTAGGAGCAACAGCAACTCATACACATGGCTGATCGTTAGTTTGTTGGGCCATGGTTTTCTTTCAGCACCAACCAAGTAAGCTGGAGTACTTTATACAACAATTTACTCTGCCTGCAATCAATTTGTGACTGGGTCTTGTGCTGTCCTCTTCTCCATTCTTCCCTACCCGCCCCTTCTACCCCAAAGTCACACACACAAAAAAGTCCCCCCTTTGTAGAGAGGCTGGAAGCACTGTAAGGACTTGCACCTGCTTAGAATTTGATTGAAATGTTCTGATGTGCTCAGCATTTATCAATGAGGACTAACAGAAACAGACACAGATATTATGGCTGCATATGTTTTTGATTTTTGTTTGTTTGTTTGTTTTTACCTTAAAAGTCAGGCTAAATACACTTAGGAGAATGTTTTTCTTGTATAGTCAAATAAAATTAATTTCTTACTTTTCTGTAAAAGTAAATTAAGAACAAAATAGGAGAAAGTGCCACACTTCTAAAGGAATAAATATGCAAAACTACAGTGAGTAAAAGAGGAAAAACCCTGTAATACCAAGGTGATTTGTAAGTGTTGCATACCCAGCTATTAACCCAAAATATTGAAACCTCGAAAAAGAGGGTACCTGTTAGTCAGAAACAGCTTAGCAGCTTTGCCCATGTGAATCCCTTTCTTTCTTACTAGCACTCTGCAGACATCTTGAGCAAATGTCACAGAATTTAGCTTCCTCAGAAAAGAAAAAATCAAATCACACCTCCAAGCTTAAATCAAATTGAAGACAGGGAGCAAAACCCCACATAAGAAAAACAGAAGAAATGAAAACACAACCACAACTAGCACTACACAAAAATCCATCTTCTGCTTATTAGGCAGAAGCTTTTCTCACCTTCCAGAGCCTTCACCTGCTCCTCCCCTTCCTGTTAGCTGTCCCTCTATGGCCTGTCTCTGCTCTCTACTACAGCCTGCTTGCCCACCCACCTTGCCTGGGGATCCCTCCCAGCCCCTGCCTTCAGCAGGAGGCTGAGCACATGCCCAACCCTCCATTCTTATGGTTAAGAAGACTTTCTGTGGATTCCCACTTCTATAAACTTCCTCATTCACTCACAGGGCTATTAAGCATCTGCTTTGACATCAGAGCATAGCAAATGACTATGACTACACTGCACAGCTTTTCCTGCAGAGCACCACCCTGTTCCAATATCTGCCTGAACCACATAAGTTTTTCCACTACAGTGCTGCTGGGTGATGCTCTGGCCCTGTGCCCATGGCCTTTGGTGCAACCTTATGGCCCAGGGGTCTGCATGTTCCCTCAGGTGAAATTACTACCCTGGCTAGGACTGTTCCTGTGCTCGTGGAAACCAAGAAAGTGTTGCCAATGCCTCTCCCTGCTAGGAGGTGATCTGCACTATACTAAGCCTTCTAAAAATCGCCTTTGTTGAAAGCACCTGGACGCTTTCCTGTGCAACCTGCTGTAGGGGAACCTGCTTTAGCAGCAGGGTTAGACTAGATGATCTCCTGAGGTCCCTTCCAACCCCTATGATTCTGTGATTATCCTTCTTGCATTTGACCAGTGACCATTAAATCGGTAAAACTATCCATGGGCTCAAGACACACTACTTGCCTTATACAGGAAAATGGAAACCATATACAGGTCTGAAACAAACAGCTGAACAAATTTGGAATAAAAACACTACTGAGTCTACTTGTAAATATAGACTGATGTCCTTTGAGCAGTTTCAAGCCAGCAATTCATTACTTCAAATTAAATCCTTAGTTCTACCTAGCGTTTACTGTGTTTTTCTTTCTTACATTATCTTTGTCTATTGAAAAATGTCTATTATTTGTTTAACATCAAACCAGTGGCAAACAGTGTATGCTCTAAAGCAAAGTGGGAAATGACTTCTTTGCCTCATCACTGATAGGTGAACCTTTATTCAAATGGTTGATTGCTTTTCAATTGCAGCGCAGCAGGCAATCCTCTGTTCTGCCAGATTTGTTACCCAGTGTCACCATGAGCAGGAAATGTGTATCACAGCGACAGCAATTTTGAAAAGGTCATAGTTTGAACAACCTTTCACACACTTTAACGCTTATTGGAAATACATCTTGCTGAAAATCACAAAGGGCTAGCTTACTTCTCAGTCAGACAAAACAATCTGAGTATTGCTCACTGTTATTTAAAAACCAAACTGATTAGTTTTAGCAATAATGACCAAAATAAACAAAACTCTCAGTTAAATTATTAACTGGAATTTCCCTTTTACTTAGTTAAAAATTAGAAAAGCTGTTAGGTTTTGGTCTCAAGAACCAAGGTAGTAATTACTGTACCATACAATAATATTAGCAGTTCCTCTGTAGTAACTTTTCACGTGAAGAACAGATTTGTCAATTTTGAGTTAACAGTATAGTAAAAGACTTTTGTTTCCTCAATAGGCATATGTGGCTTTCCCTGGGATTAAATATGCTGCTATATGAAACAACATTATGAACAGAAAATTTAACTTTTCCCCTGATCAAGTAGCTGGCACTAAAATGGTCATTCAATTATCCATGGTACAAACTAGCATACCATAATCTAGATATTATACAATTCCTGTGTTAGACACTGAAACAACACTGTTTTGTTGGGGTTATTTATTTCAAAGCCCCCTCTACAGAAAAGAGCTGTGATGGCTTTCTGCTCCTTTCCCCAGGGACATCTGCTAGAACAAGTAGCATAGACATCAAGCAGAATTTAAATCATATGATTAAAGTGCAGCATCATTACTGTTCAAGGAAAGCTGAAAAAGAAATGTCAAGTATTTTCACTTTTACTGATTGGAAGGATTTGCTCCTAGTAACTTTGACATTGTCCATTTTTTTCAAGTTGTTACTAAGGAACTGTGGTGGGTTGACCCTTGACTGCAGGTAAGCGTCCACCAAGTTACTTGCTCACCCCGCTCAGGAATTCAGAAGGAATTCAATAGGGAATTAATCCACTAATTCCCATTGGCAAGAAGATGCCCAGCCACCTCCTGGAAACTAGCATATGTACAGGGCCATGCCTTAACCACCAATGTCCCTCACCCTTCCTCCTTTCCCCCAGCTGTTATTGCTGAGCACAGCATCAAATGTTACGGGATATCCCTTTGGTCAGTTTGAGTCAGCTGTCCCAGCTGTGTTCCCTCCTAGCTACTTGTTTTTGGAGGGTGCAGAGTGGGGAAAAATAAAAGGCCTTGATGCTGCTTAAGCGCTGTTCAGCCACGGCTAAAACCCAACACTGTCTTGGTCACTGGTCTACAACACAGTGTGTTGCAGGCTGCTATGAAGAAAATTAACTTCATCCCAGACAGACCCAGTACAGGAACACAGTGTGAGAGCTCTATAGGCATTAGTAAATCCAGCAAGGTAAGAGGACAGCAGGGGAGGAGATAATCTAAATTTTTAATCAGTGGAATTTTTTAGGAAAAGGTATATTTAGGATATGATAATAATTTTTATATACAGACTTTCTAATTCAATTTCTTGGACAAAAGCAGTAAGAGACTAATATTTTCCATGTCCTTTACCTGTGTGGAACATAAACACATGAAATTTAACAGTATAAGAGTTGTTAAGGTGGGCTGTGATCTTTACAAGCCCTTCAGAAAGAAAAACAGGAAAACACTGCATACTTGTATATATGAGTATAGCTTCCAAAGACACTTAACTCAGCTTACAAATTTTGACACCGATGACCCATACATGGATTTCTGAAAGCAGGAAATAAAAAAAACCCCAAAAAACACCACAATAATCTCCACAAAATGTAAATGTAATTCCAAAAGGTATGCAATATCTGAAAATGATGTTTTAGGGACAGCAAAAATGAGTCTTAAAAAGAATATCATTACAAAGAATAGACATATATATGGTGAAGCAATACCATTTGCCTCTGGTCCTTGTCAAAAGGAAATCATCATCTCAAATAGGCTTGAACTTCCATGACTTAATTTTGCCAATTTAAGTTAGCTATAAGGTGATGCATAGCAAATGCACTGCATATACACTTTTTTTCTGAACGGGATTGATTCTATCTATTCCATAAGTTCACATTCTTGTTTTGTGTTTCTGTAGCCACTAGGCAAAATGAAAGTTCCCCAGAGGCAGAAGCTGCATATTCTGCATAGCCTTCTCTTTTCCTGTTTTTCTGTGCTGATACTGTTTTGATCTTAAAGAAACAGAATCAAGCATTCAATAACATTGACAACTTGAGACCTTGTAAAATTAACATTCTCTCTTTTCTTTCATTACTACCATCTCATTAATAACCATTGTACAAAATCAAAATAAAACAAGGGAGAAAACAACTTCTGTGGAAAAAAAAAAATTCCAAAAAGTTTTTCCTGGGTAAAAATACTTGATAAAGCTAAAAATTAATTACATTTGAAATTCTTTGACTCATATTAATTTTTAGTGTCTTAAATGTTTTATGTGTTTTCCTGATTAATATTCACAAAGTTAACATATTCATGTTGGTTTTCATTAGTGAGCTAGTCACAAATGTCTGGACACAAATACAATTGCTTTTAACTGTTAATTATATAATATTAAACAAGATTTCTGTTAACAGATACAGTGACACTCTCTACTCAACACAGTCTTTTTATTTGTTGCATGTACAACCTCAATATTTATGCACCCCTTAAAAAAAAAAAAAACAAACAAAAAAACTATGAGCTTAGGCTTTTATAGAACAATTGCAACTAGAAGAAAATCATTGTATATGTAGTGTTATGCAGAACATTCAAAATGCATGCAAAGAACAAAGACATAAAATCAGAATATTCTAAATAATTGAGCAAAGTGTTAAATGCACCATCTGAAATTGTGTTGGTACCATCTGATTCCTGCAGCTAACACAGAAAGCATACCAGGTGCTAACGATTAAACTTGGAAGATTTTTAAAGTCTGAGTTTGGTTTGTTTGAGGGTCTTTTTTTTCCTATAAATGGACTATTTGTCATTTTAGTTTAGCATTTGCCTAACTTCAGGACCGTAAAAATGAGAAATCATGCTGTGTGTGTTTTTGTGCTTCTGTTGATTTCTGTTTACTGAAATCAAAAATATCATTCCACAGTACAGACATTAACAGATAGCTCACGAGTGACTCTTCCTAGATTATTGGATCTACACTAGTATGAAAGTAGAATGAGTGACGTGTGTTCTTCATTGATTTCATGCATGGTGAACAGCAGATTTTTAAAAACAGTAATGAGAGCAAGCTAATTTCATACTGAACAAATATGTAAATATATAAACAAATAAAACAACTGAAAAAATGTATTTAGTAGATAGAGTGATTTTTCTAACCCTATTCTTATTTTTTAATATCATATTGTAATAAAAAGAAAAAATCTTTCTTGACAGTTTCTCGGGTAGTATTTAGTGCTTTTGATTGTAAAATAATGTGCAATCTCAGAATGATACATAACAGACTACTTTTTAAGGCAAAATACACCACAAGAAACAGCAGATGAAAAAAGTATTACTTTTTTTTTTTTTTCAGCCCTGAGAATCTAATGATCAACAGCAAGGGTACATACTCCTCTTTCTTACTTCTGAATTCAGCCTCATTCTGGCTTCCTTAAGTTTTTTTTTTCCCTTATTCCAGTTTGTGGGAGAGAGGAAGAACTTTCACTACAGCTCAGATTTTTTGGGGGATAGCCAACAGCTTGAAAAAATCAGTCAGTGTGATGCTTTGAAAATCAGTTTGTCATGACTGAACTTGGGTTTGATGGAATATACAAAGACAGGAAAAAAAAAATAAAATGAAACATCTTAAACATGTGATTTTGGTTCTTAAGTTCCCATGTAAGGAAATACACAAAACACAGCCAAAGAAATAGTAAAACATCTGGTTCCTTTTGTTTATTTGGTTTAACCAAAGCATTTAGAAAAAAAACATATCTGTGTTGCAATCTCAAATGTGTTAATAATCTACACGTCCACCATGACTTGCTTTCAGTACCAAGTTATCAGAAATGTTTTCCAGTGGTAAGAATATCCTCCTATTCAAATGCTGTACCATTCCATTACTACGAACTTAAAACAAACAAGCAAAAAAAGACCAAAATGTCAACCATTCGTATTACAACCTGCTGTAATTTGAAACTTATGTCTATCAGGGTTCTATTGAACTCTCCACTTTGATTTGTGATGTTCAAAGGTTCTGGGGGCACTTGAATTAAGCATTCAGTGATCATGCAGAAAATAATTCAGTGTCAGATTACTCTAAGAAAATGAAGGAACTAAAGAAGGCAACTGTTTTGCAAAACAAAATAAACCACAGTACCAAATAAAAAATAAGTCAATTTTGCAATGTAAAGTAATGCAAGGACGCATGTGTTGCTTTATTGCTTCTCCACAAGAGTCTTATTCTGCATGGCTATGTTTCTTACCTGTCCTAACTTCCCTAATATGTTCCAAGAGAGTCAAATTTTGCATTAATTCAGTCAGGGGTAAATTCTGGGCTTTGAATAGCCTGAGTTTCTACTCCAGGTAGAAAAAAAAGTAATCATAAGAGACTTGGAGATAGCAGTAGAAATTGGTTCTTGAGATTATGAAATTTTGTGAACAAGATTAATTCCCCCAAGCATGACAGTTCTTAAAAAAAAAAATAATATCAAGGACAGGAATGTGAGGATAAGACTATCATTTCTACATCGCCCTAGAATAAAAGGAATGTTAGAAAATAAAGAGTTATCTAAAAAACCTCAGTGTTTATTTTTCTGTTATTTTTCTTGAACCATTCTGAAACAATCTTATTGAAAATGTAGCTTTCCTGAAGAACAGTCAATGCAAAAACAAAGACGAAAAGCTGAACGTTACAGGCATGTAAAGAAATGGGAGGAAAATAGAAATTCTATAAACCCTAAGCTGAAATAGAAAGCAGTAGAATACCCACAACCCAAAGGCCAGGATGATTCTAGTGTTAAATAAAACTATGAAATTAAATCTACTCTAAAGTGAAATCTACTCTTAAAGACAGCATTGCAAGTATGCATGAAATAATGCATGATTCATCTTATATAATGTCTCATAAAATCAACTCAAATAACATTAAAAACTAGATTTATTTTCATTCTAGTGCTGACAGTCTTTCAAAAATAAACATCAACAAAATCTGAGGCTAAACTGAAAAACGCATTTTATGAATAAATCTGATAACATCTGTCACCAGGCAAATAACTCTATATCCCTGTATTAGTATACATATCCAACTATTTTATAAACTGTGAGTTCCAAGCTATTACACAACTGAGTTTATGGAATATTGACACGCACTACTGTGTTCTGAGTACAAAAAAAAATAGTAAAGCATGTAATTCTGAAGAGAGGAAAACAGCAAAGTAAAGTAAAATGTGAGACAGGAAAAGCTATTATTGTCAGCTATTTGTCAAGGATTCTTATAATTCCTATAGCTTGTGTGTAAACAATGATGCATTAAGAGCAAAGGACACTTGCATTCTTTGTGTTTTAGAGAGAGAGGTGTTATCCTGGAATTCTGATTGCTTTTCCCACTACTACTATCCTTTCTCAAAAGTAAAATGGAAGTATAGCAAGGTTAAAAAAAAATATTTCCCTCCCACTCCTCAAGAAAAAACTACTTTATTGCTGTGACTCTCCACCATCCTTACAGTTGAAAAAATAGCTAGTGGCTCTTTTTGGAGAAATCAGGTGTTCCAGTCAAGTATTTCCTGTTCCTTCCCTCCAAAAAAGCTTCTTTCCTTTCTATTATCTTCACCTTTGTTCCAATTAGAGAGAAAGGAAACATCCCTCTTTGAGATTCACAATTCACAAACACCTACACCTTTTTGCTTAGTCACTCAAAATTTAACGTGAAAAGCTTTGGCACGCAACTTTATTATTCAGTATTTATTTCTTCTAGTATTACTGGTAGTGCAATGATGAAATCAATCATTATGTGATGCTGGTAGTTGCAAAAGAAAGTCACCCTTCTGTTTTGGTCTACCTAGGCCAATCTTTCTGGCCTACATTCTTACAAACAATGCATGAACAGATGACTTTTAGAATATGTATTGTATTTCCGCTATTTGAGAAATGCATGGTTTGTGAACATCATATACAGAAGAATTATATAGAGAGGAGAAATAGATTATACCACAACTTAAAAAATTAAAAAGTGATGCGTATAAGAAGCAGCGTATTTATGGCTTTGTTTCAAAGACTAGCTTCAGAATGAGCTTCCAGTGATCTGTAGACAAGTCAAACAACCTCTGTTCATTGGGAACAGGAAACAGATTCAAGCTTAATAGAAATTACGATTTCTCTTTACAAAACTCCATTGTAAAACTCTCTATTAATATGGTAAAGTTGCTACCTATGATTCAGTTTCTTTCTTTTTTAAGTAGAATCTTTCTGAGGGATCAAAAGTTAAACTACAAAACCATATCCAGGCCACACTGATGTTAACAGTTAACACATGTGAAGAACAAAATATCTTTAAATAGTGAGCTGCCTTTTTTCCTAAGAACTTAAGCAATTGTAAAGATACAGAACACAAAGAGCCCTTCAAGAAGCTAGTGAGCAGAGACTCTTGTTACTAACAAAAGGGCACAAATATGAGGGGAAGTTGCCATTGCTCATATATTCTGGTTCAAGAAGAAAGGTCAGTCAGTTGACAAAATTCCTCCAAAAAAATCTCTCGTGCGAGATACCAGGACTGTGCGTGCAAAAGGACTACTACACATCTTGCTGCTGCAGACCCAGACAATTTTCTTTTTACCCCTAGCATTCAAATTTTAATCAAAACATCAAAAGATTGAATTTGAGACCTTGAGACCTTATTTGTTTCAAGATCATCCTAATTAAATCATCATTCTGAAATCAAAATATTAAATTGACACAAGTGGACTCCTGGACCTATCAAAGGCACTTCAAATAAATCTAGTACTTCTGTCATTAAATAGATTATCTAAAATCTTTTCAAATTTTGAATTAATCAGTCCTGAAGTCCAGCACTTTGTGCTTGGATATAAAATGCTGCTGTATATATGTAATGTAACAAAACTAGAAAAAAAAAGTTATTCATATCTTAGCATTTAAAAAGTAAACAAACCTAGTAACATCTAAATTCTTCTTGTGCACAGTAAGGCCTACTCCCGATTAAGTCAAGGGGGTTTTTTTCAATACTTGGCAATCTCTCTTAGATTCTTCTTTAAACCCAAAGGGAGGAAACACCAAGAGTTCACTAACTTTATTAATTCACATATTCATCACTCAAATCCAATCTCTAAATAAAAATTTCTTTTATATTGCCTTAAAGAGAGTAACATGTCAAAAGCTACTAATATTTAAAGACTAAAACCAAAGTAAAATAATTATAAATTATCTACCAGGTATTGCTTTAGGCCTAGATTCTTCTGCCATGCTCCGTCATACATGGTAGCTAGCCCTGTGAATAATTCTATGCAGAAGATGTCAATTTTAGAGTAATTGCTAATAAAATAAGCAACTGTTCAACATGAAAGAAAAAAGAGTAGAAGAAACTGATCTAAAAAGAAAAGTAACTCAAAAAGTACAGGAGAATTTAGTATGTTATTTAAAAAGGCTCAAGTACATCTTTAATATTAAAAGCCAAATATTTCACTAGAGAAAGTAAACCTGTCAGGTAAATAATATGTTACTGCACTACAGTTGTTCTCATCTGTATTCTTTAGGATTCTTATCAATCTAGGCTATATAATATATGGAGAGTGATTCCACAAAAACAAAATTGAACTTGTACTGAAGAAATATGATGCACTTTGCAACATGAAGGAATAACTAAAACTCTATGTTCAAAAATTAATTATTCCTTTTCATAGGGATTCTGATACAGAACATTAAAAAAATCATTATGATCTTTTATGCTTTTGTTAAGTACCTTATAAAATCAAAAGGAAATTAATTAAAATGTTAAAGACTAAAGAATCCCTAAATACAGTTTTCTGCTAGAGAGGACTTTAACTTAAGATTTTTAAGTCTCATCACATGTTTTCAGCATGTGATAAAATCACAACATACAGTGAAAGTCATGTCAGTTGCTTTATTTACTATACTTCAGGGGCACAGAAGAGTTCAAAATGCACTAGTAAGCATTTTGATACTCAGAATACTGAGAGAATAGCAATCATACTGAATGAAGCTGACTGGCAAACACTGTTCTTGCCAGAATTGCTTAATGTTTTCCAGTTACAAAGTTTTTTCTTAAAAAATATAAATTTATTGAAAAAAATTCTCCATTGGAAGACATTCACTTGAAAAAATTGACCACATAAAGTGACTGAGACTGTAAAAGACAGTACTCTGATTTTTGCTGAGGACCCAGGATACTAAATCAGCTCATATTTAAAATATTTGAAGGCAACAAGATTTACTGAGGGTAAAAAGCCCCTCAGCTCTGAACAAATTACAATAAATTCTGAGAAGTCTCAATTCACTGTCACCACAGAACTTTGATTTATTTCTGAAACAAAAGAAGACCAGCAACTTCAGTTGAAAATTTGTCCAAGCCTGAGTATACTTTCAATTTTCCACATAATGAGAAAGTTTTCTCCATACATCTCTGAAATAGCACAGTCAGTTTCTATACTGGAAAACAATTCCTGTTCCCTTCACAGCTTTCTTTCAATTAATACTATTCACATTAATGGTACTCAATAGTATAAAGCTTCTCTATAGAAGGTACACCTAGGGTTAAGCTTTAACTATATTAAAATCTGACAACAAATGACACAGTACAGGAATATTATAATCTGCTCAGAGCCCTCATCTGTTCCATCCTCTTGCAGTGAAATGGGTGTTCATTCTAGTGTCATTTCAGAAAAAGAAAATGATGAATGCTACTCATTCTGCACTAATACACATGCACATCTCTCTTCTCCACTGTCATATGCAATACTTTAAAACAGAATTTTGTCTCATCACCTCTAAAGTACAGAACCTAGCACTTCTTTTCATTTTTTCCTGTTTCTACTATTCCACCTTTAAATAATCACATCTTCTGAATGCCTCCTGCTATTCTTTCTAAATTAAACTTTTTGAGAAGTGCAAAAAAATCCTCACCCACTCCAAGGTTATTTTCAATATAGGTTGGGAAATGATCTGTTAGAGAGCAGCATAGGGGAAAGGGATCTGGGAGTCCTGGTGGACAGCAGGATGACCATGAGCCAGCACTGTGCCCTTGTGGCCAGGAAGGCCAATGGCATCCTGGGGTGTATTGGAAGGGGTGTGGTTAGTAGGTCAAGAGAGGTTCTCCTCCCCCTCTACTCTGCCATGGTGAGGCCACGTCTGGAATATTGTGTCCAGTTCTGGGCCCCACAGTTGAAGGACAGGGAACTGCTTGAGAGAGTCCAGCAGAGAGCCACGAAGATGATGAAGGGAGTGGAGCATCTCCCTTATGAGGAAAGGCTGAGGGAGCTGGGTCTCTTTAGCTTGGAGAAGAGGA
>NW_010319962.1:12532-40570 GCF_000700745.2 Antrostomus carolinensis
TTGTGGAGTCTCCTTCTCTGGAGACATTCAAGACCCCCCTGGACGCCTTCCTGTGTAATTTCATTTAGGTGTTCCTGCTCCAGCAGGAGGATTGGACTAGATGATCTTTTGAGGTCCTTTCCAATCCCTGACATTCTGTGATTCATTGAATTCTAGTAAAGGTAAGAAGAAGGAATCTTAATAGTTTAGTTCTCCCACGGAATACTGTACCACTATAGCTGTTATTACACAGCAGTGCTCCCACAAAAAACATATTTAATACCATAGAATAATACTGATGCTTCATAAAAAATGTAGTGTTATTACAATAGTACTGTATGAAAACTGATACTGGATGGCTTTCTATAAAATTTATTTAAGATAAATGAACTTCATTCAATACAAATCAGCCAGAAAGCAGATCTAAGATAACTTAGTTCTCTAAACACTAGACACTCTCTTGGTCATGACAGTAAAACAAAGCAGTTCACACCATTTTGTGCATCAATAGCAAAATGTCCATGTAGGTCATCCATTCCTCTGAGGAAGATGTGGAAGCCAGAGAGGGAAGACAGCCATGTTAGCCCCTGTTGGTTAACGAGTAATTTGAATCAGATGTTCAAAGCCCACATGATTCAGCCCTGAGATATATGGACAAAAATGAATATGAAGGTACATGTATCTGTTTGTATAAGGACTAAAATTCAATGTTTCAGATGCTTTTCTGTTTAAATACCAAGTACTATATATACCACATCTGAGGTGTACTCTGTGGAAGGCACTCAGTCGTCCTTTTACAGAAAAATGAAGTTTATAATCCAGTTTTGCTTTTCCATCTCTTTTATGAACTTACATTTGTTCCTTATTGAAAAAAATACAATTATTCTGCAATATATAGTAATAAAAATAAATAATATAGATTGCTATGTGAGCCATCAGCCCAATGAAACTTGGTTTCTCACGGTTTTTTGTCTTCTATTTCTCAGTTCTACCTTTTCTCTTTAGTTTCCCTGCCCCCAAAATTTTACTTTCACAGTAAACTGTTGTCTAATATAACAAGCTATGAGATAATAGGCAGAGCACATGGTGACTAGACCAAATATATAAGCCAAATGACATGCCAACATGTATATGGTGGTTGGCCTGCCATTACTTATGTGAAGCACGTATTGTAAACATGTCCTTTCCTATCTGCAAGATACTAATTCAGCAGTTCATTTTGTAAAGCTGCCGATTAGAACAAAACTGATAGAATGTATTTCTGATACTCCAATTTCTCTTTCAAAGTTGACTCAATCTGATCAATGGGCTTAAAAAGTTATTATGAGGGGACTGGCAGAAAAAAACAAAAGATAATAGAATCATAGAATGGTTTGGGTTGGAAGGGACCTTAAAGATCATCTAGTTCCAAACACCCTGCCATCAGCAGGGACACCTTCCACCAGATCAGGTTGCTCAAAGCCTCATCCAACCTGGCCTTGAACACTTCCAGGGAGGAGGCAGCCACAGCTTGTCTGGGTAACCTGTTCCAGTGTCTGACCACCCTCACAGTGAAGAATTTCTTCCTAATACCTAATCTAAACCTACCCTTTTCCAGTTTGAAGCCATTTCCCCTTGTTCTATCACTACTTGGCCTTGCAAAAAGTCCCTCCCTAGCTTTCTTGTAGGCCTCCTTCAGGTACTGGAAAGATGCTATAAAGTCTCTGTACACTTCATTTTCTAAAGAAGTTAAGACTACAAAACAAGAAGAAGAAAAGTATAAGCAACCCTCAGGTAGCTAATAAGTCGTTAACAATGTACTGACTATGAAGCAGCTAATTTACTTCTGGACAGATCTGATTATTAAGGCAAAAACCTGTATCAGGTAGCATAATTGGACAGATCTGATTAAGGCAAAAACCTGTATCAGGTAGCATAAACCACCAGGAGCTTTATTAAAGAAAAAATCAGATAATCTTTTAGATTGCAAAAGACCTTTATGATCATTAAGTCTAACCAAAAAGGTTTCACAAAATTTCTAATGCTACCTAAAATTGACACAGCAGTTAAACTCCTTGTATTTGACCTGTAAGGCCCTATTTTAAGTAAACATATTCCTAATGTTAGTAAATAGTTTCACTAGACTCATCAAGGGCAGTCATCATCTTATGAAAGTAATGGGAGTTCACTTTAGCATTGTCATTGTATTTGTTTGCCTATTTCGTTGCTAGCTGTATTCACTAGTGCATAATTTTGTTAGTCATTTCCCTTAAAGGTTAATCACTTGCAGCATATTTTAAATAGCCCAAAGTTCCCTATTGAAAACAAACTCTTAAATTTTCTTAAAATTTGTACAGGACTCTGCAACAGATGAAATGACCAACATCAATATGTGTTCAGGCATCAGCACTTCATTGAAGTTATGCACTGCTTATATGTCCTTTTTTCCTCCCCACACCCCAGGCACGCGTCATTCTTTCACTTTTGATTCATTACCGCTTATTGCACACGCTGTGAGAATGCACCTAAACAATTGACATGATTGGATAATTCCCCTTGTTCACGAGTCATTCTTTTGTTTCTGACTGGTTACTGATTACAGCACACAATCATCCCTTATCTTGTCTCATACACATTCTTGCTTGTTAGCCCACCTTGTTTTATTTTCATTTTATCTTCAGTCAAGGTCAGGAATTAATTGCTCAAGGCTGAAGCAGCCTGCAGCTTTGACTCTTAAAGTACCAACAATTTCCCCTTTTTGTTTTTGTACCACAAAGGCATGGTTCACCATCTTCTGCAGGGCCCTTTGCAGACACGATAGCAAACAAGGTACTAATAGGAGGATCCCCAAAATTACGAATAACACCTTTAATCCTGACTTTAATAGTGAAGAGACCCATCCTTGTATTCCCCAACTCCGAAACCACTCGCTTAACCAATCATCATTATTTACCCTCAACTGTTTGACATTTTCCTTTAACCTTATAATGGCCATATGAATTCATACAGCTAAATATATGCTAAATTCATACAGCACATGCCTTCAAATTCCTCACAACCATGTCCTTGAGCTAAAAGCAAAAAATCAATAGCAGTTCGATTTTACAAAGTAGCATGTTGAGTTGACATCTGTCAACAAGCCTGATAGCGTTGAAGTTGTAAGATTACATTGTTTTGAAAGCCAACATCCTAATTTGCGTAGGTTTGTTAATACGGTCACTACTCCTACTCCAGAGGCTAGAATAGAGGCTGAAGCTATTTCCCCAGGATTCCAAAACTCTGCATTGGAATCACAGTCTTGCTCAAATGAGTGCGTGCTACGTTTGCCTCTTATTCAACTTTCCCAAAATCATGGTGATATTAAGTGTCAACAGAGTTAAACAGCCCAAACTACAGGGACCTCTACTAATACGTGATGGTATTTCTGCCCACGCTCTATCTCCATTTGGAGAGATAATCTACTTACAGCATATTAAGCACTTAGCATGAACAAATAAACAACAGCAGTTACAAAGTAGTCAGGCACTCATGTACTCCCCACTCTGAGGGGCTAAGTTATTAGTTTGTTCTACATCCCCTCCCATATGATAGTGATGACTGTATTTATCTCTGATTCTTTAAAATTTCTAAATTCTCACTTAGTTCCCCCCCACACATTAAACAACCACAAAGACAAATTACATTTATAACACTGAACTATAAGCTCTCGCTTTGTTCGTCTCTGGCTGTTTCCCTCACGGGAGAACAGAACTGTAGATTAGAATTCTGCACCCGCTTTGCAGTTGGGCTGCGTCCCACTCAAACAACACAGACACTCGGTCACACAAAAAGGGCCCTTCACTCCTCTCACTCACACCACAAAATATGCCAATTAAGCAATAGTCAGGTTCTCATGTGGCGTAAATCATAAACCATTAACCATTTGCCACAGGTCCACACCAAGCAGTATAACTTAAACCATAATACATGGTACTGGGTTTGGGGTTTTTTGGGTTTTGGGTTTTTTTGTTTTTGTTTTTTCCAACAGACGTATAAGATGATAGCTAGTCCCACACAGTGCTTGTTGAGTCCTCTTCAGCAGCTGCCTGTTCTTTAATCTTTTTCCAAAATTTTAGAGGGTCCAGAGTGGAGGTTGAGGTCATTTGAGGAAGGTGCAGGGGGTTCCATGATGAAGTAAAATCAATAAGTGAAGCTGAGTCTCCTAGATCTTTTGACTCTTCCTTTTGAGCAGTTAAATCCTGTGGAGGCACAGAGGGACTTGTGGAAGTCTCACCTGTGACTGCAGCAAAAGCAGAGGCAGCAGTAGTTTGATCGCTTGTAATTGGTGTAAAGAATCAGTAATTAACCACCATATAGTTAACAGGGGCGCTGCAAGGGGATTACCCAGTGTTGCGGCATCAATAAGGAGCTTTCCTGCCTCTTCCTGAGCAGCCACCTGGAAAGTAGAATCAGCATCTGAGGGCACGCCATTATTTCTGCACCATATCGGTAGCTTTCAAACTGCTGTCTCATCATATTTAATTCCTCTCGTCTTCAAAATGTGCATTAAAATAGTCAATGTAGATTTTTCCTCTGCTGACATTTGTGCACCCATAAGTTCGAGGGGGACGGGACGGGGACGTAATTTGTTCCCAGCTGCTCACCTGCTTCTTGTAGATTTGGGTCTAACCAGCTCTGTGATCCGCTGCTTCCCTTCATTGATATGCCAGCTTCTTGTAGAGTCGGGTCTTGCACAGCTCTATGGTCTGTTGCTTCCCCTCGTCGATATGCAGTGCAGCTCTATGGTCCGATGACTTCTCCGCTGCTGGTCGCTCTCTGGTCCGTGGTTCTCTATTCCCACATCAGGATCACATCAGGATTATCATTTGCAGCAGATGAAATGACCAACACCGAGATGTGTTCAGGCATCAGCACTTTATTGAAGTTATGCACTGCTTATATATCCCTTTTTTCCTCCCCACACCCCAAGCACGCTTCATTCTTTCACTTTTGATGCGTTACCGCTTATTGCACACGCTGTGAGAATGCACCTAAACAATTGACATGATTGGATAATTCCCCTTGTTCACGAGTCATTCTTTTGTTTCTGACTGGTTACTGATTACAGCACACAATCATCCCTTATCTTGTCTCATACACATTCTTGCTTGTTAGCCCACCTTGTTTTATTTTCATTTTATCTTCAGTCAAGGTCAGGAATTAATTGCTCAAGGCTGAAGCCGCCTGCAGCTTCAGCTCTTAAGGCACCAACAGGACTTATCTGTGGATCACTGAAAATGTGGGAAGGTCAGAGATACAATCATACAAGCATGTGCAATTTTCTTAAAATTAATTTCTCTCTATAACTTGTACTTGAATCATGGCTTATGTGGCAATGTTCATGATGTGTTAATATGAAGAAATATGTAGCCCTTTTCCACCTTTTTTTTTTTTTTTTTTTTTTTTTTTAGGTAGGCTTTTAAATGTGATCTGCAATTGAAATAAAACATCATAAGCCTGATGCTATTTACAATAAATACATTGTAAGTATGATTCCTGATCACCTTAAAATATACAAAATACAACTTCTTTCGAAGGGGATGACAGGGTGGGACTCAAGTGCTTTGGAGCAACCTGTGGGCAATGCAGTAGAAGAACATGAACAGTTCATGTTCTAAACACCAACATCAAACCTTTGAAGCCTGAAATTGCAGATAAGCTAAATTTGTCCCTTGGTATTTAAGGTAGATTATATTTTTTAAAGTATCAGTTGTGAAATAAAGCACTGAAAAACTGATTATTGCTGAAGGCTGTACTAAAAGTCAGCCTGAAATCTCCTCCATCCAGTCTTCAGTCTTCTCAGCACACCAACATAAAACCCTCCCAATCTTTGTAGTGTCTCCTCAGGGTTTGAAGCTTGCTTTCTTCTCTGTGATCCCACCATAACCAGGCTTTGGGTGTACCTCTGCTCTGTAATCACAATGGAACTGACACCCTACTTACAGACCACAGAAGCAAATCCAGAGTTATCACAGTAAATGACAGAACACAGGAAGGCTACAGGTAAAATATTGTTTCAGAGAGGTGAAATAATGCAAGTCCCTCTGTGTTTCCTCATTTGTCTTTTTAAATTGTCTTTGTTGTAGAGCCTTTAGTAGCAGCCAGACTTTTCAGACCGCTGTCTGCAGTTGTGGGATGCATGAGAATACATTCTATACTTTACATCGTCATCAACACTACAGTAGTGTTGTTACTGAGGAATATTAGCTCTTTTTGTTTCCAATAATCATACTTTCTTGCTGCATGGTACTTTGGAACTACTACTACAGAGACTCAGTGTATTTCAGAAATCAGATTTCCTGTATTAGGTCACACTTTCTAATAAAAAAGTCCTTAACAAGGAATACTGAACTCATTCTGTATGTTGAAGACTCGCCTAAAGAAATCCTAGTATGTAATAGGCAAATTCCAGTTCTCAAACTTTGGGGACTTTTACATAAAACTAATTTTTTTTCTGCAGTAAGGAGATAACATGAAAATGTAATAAAGTCTGCTTTGTGTGGCTTTATCTCATTTAATTTTAAACATATGTACTTTTCATGATACAGTTTGCTTGCATTTTCACCATGTTTCACTCAGAAAAAAAAAAAAAAAAAGTCCAAAGAGAAACCTTTTATAAAGAAAAAACAGCATCAACACCCAAAGAATATACCTATCGATTATTTTTTTTTTCCTATGGATAGTACGGGTAGATGAGGGATGGAAGGAAAGTGACTGCTAGCATAGCAGATATAGCATAAAATTCCTATTAACTACAAAATGCAGCACAGAAAATTTATTTCCTATTGTAGTGGGTAATGTGACCAACCCACAGAAAAAAGGGAATTAGTATCATATAAACACACATTAACTAGTGAAATTAAAGTTGATCTTATTTTCGTAATATCCAATCCAATTTTAGCTTCAAGAAATATCATAAAATGAGATTTGGAAAGAAAAGAGAAACATTGTTTTCAGATCTTCAACTTTTCCCACTGGCCTTCATGCTACTAAAAATTCTGATACCTATAGGTGTAGATAGGTTTCAGAAACCATGTTGTCTAAGGAATGATACACAGGGCTTGAGGTCTGGTGACTTTTGTTGCATTTCTACCATTGTCTCTAAACTTTGGAGGCACAGTTAATTCTAACTGTGGTGGTGTTCTGTTTGCTTACATACTTATTTTTAAACTGTGTAGAAATACACTCAAGGTGTATAGATAATGTTGACTAGAATTAAGTAAATGGGAGCCTATACTCTGTTGTACTAATACATTCCATATTTACTAATACAACATATGCTACAAACATCTTCTGAAAATAATTTATTTTCAGTTCTTACAGCTATCTTCTTAAAGTCAATAATGTAATGATAAATTGTTAGGAGTGTAGTAACTTTCTACAACCCCTGAGAGGGAACACAAACATTCAAAATAGAAGTGCCTTATTATTAGCTTCCTTGCACTACTTTGTGTCTATGAAATGACTGTTGCTAGGGGCACTCTTTTAATCTTCTCAGTCTTTCCTCCCCTACATGTGTGCTGTTATGGTCCTTTTGTTCGTTTTGGTATATAAATGCACTTTATACACGGAACTAAACTCTGAAAGAGAGGCTAACACAGTCTGTTGCCCTATTGTTAATAGGGAAGTTAACATCAGAAACCGAACTGTGATCTGCGTGAGTTCTGTTAACTTCCAGTAAGAATTCCAATTTTAACCTTAGATGGTTTGAGGACAGATAAAAATTGTCTCTCTTCTCTATGATAGAGTGCCACATCCCAGAAGAACAGAAATACTGAAGTTCCTGCTACTGAAATGAAAAATAAACAAACATGAGATTCATTTCTTCAATTCAAGTTGAAGGTTGTTTGTCATGTTAGGCAACCTCAATTTGAATACAATCATCTTCCTGCATGTTGACATAAATCTAGTTTTTCTTTTGCAAATTCTCCCGTAGATTACACACTTGATTCAGTGAAAACATAATAACTTAAACATGTAGTCTTGATTACCTATGTTTTTTAAGGTCTGTTGTTCATCCTCCTAAATTTTCAACAATTCTCTCAAGTGAAAATTAGTGATTCCCAAGCAAACTTAAAATAATGTCATGAAATAATATCATCTTTTTTCCATTCACAGGCATCTTGCACTTCATATGAATGATTAACAATAGCACAGCCATTTTCTATTGTAATTAGACATTTCAACCATGTTCAGCTGAGTCAAATAAGACAGTTTTAAGAAACTAGAGATGTCTTCTCCAAGAGTTAGGTTTTTTAATTGCATTTCAGTATTTGTTCTACTTTTGTAAGATAAACATGTGACCACAACAACTTTAGACTCTACGTGGGTTCATTCATGATAGAAATTAATCACAAAAAAATCAAACTATCTTGTATACTACTTTTGTGTTGGTTATCTTAACAGTGTTTTCCTCCAAATAAGGAAATATTAAAGCGAATAACTAGCCAGTAGGCTTGCCTTAGATGAACAACAGAAAATCCCTGAACAGATTAGTTGTTTGAAAATATTTTAATGGTTTCATCTAAGACAAAAGTCTGGACTCTTTTAATACAAACAAAGATTACAAACATAATCTCATACGGGGGTTAGCTCTACAGTTCAAAATTCTGCTAACAAATCACCAAGATATCTGTTAGGCACAGAAGAATATGACTTGTGATTCAAGAGGGTGTTTTTGTATACTCCAGGGTAAGGAGGTACTATGAGAAAAGCTGACACAAAACAGTACAGAAGAAACTCTTACATTAAAACTCTTGAGGACATTAAAGAAGGACACACAAGGTCTGTGTAGTTGTACTATTTTCACAGACAGATGATTTCTCCATGAAAATCTGACCAGGGTTGATGTGCTACACAATAGGTACTTGTTGTTTATTAACAAAAATTGGTGGACGAGAAGCTCAACATGAGCCGGCAATGTGCGCTTGCAGCACAGAAGGCCAACTGTATTCTAGGCTGCATCAAGAGAAGCGTGGTCAGCAGGTCGAGGGAGGTGATTTTTTCCCCTCCACTCCGTTCTTGTAAGGCCCCACCTGGAGTACTGTGTCCAGTTCTGGAGCCCCCAACACAAGACAGACATGGACCTGTTAGAACGAGTCCAGGGAAGGCCACGAGGATGATCCAAGGGCTGGAGCACCTCTCCTATGAGGACAGGCTGAGAGAGCTGGGGCTGTTCAGCCTGGAGAAGAAAAGGCTTAGAGGAGATCTTATAGCAGCCTTCCAATGCCTGAAGGGGGCCTACAAGAAAGCTGGGGAGGGACTTTTTACAAAGGCAGGTAGTGGTAGAATAAGGGGTAATGGCTTCAAACTGGAAGAGGGGAGATTTAGAGTAGATATTAGGAAGAAATTCTTTCCTGTGAGGGTGGTCAGAGGTAGGAACAGGTTGCCCAAGCAAGTTGTGGATGCCCCCTCCCTGGAAGTCTTCAAGGCCAGGTTGGATGAGGCTTTGAGCAAACTGATCTGGGGGAAGGTGTCTCTGCTGATGGCAGGGGGGGTTGGAACTAGATGATCTTTAAGGTCCCTTCCAACCCTAACCATTCTATGATCCTATAAAAATAAAGACACAAAGTCTATAACTTTAGGAGGATTCTTGGAGTATGAACTCCAAGTACAAGACTACCGCATGGGTTTACACTAATTTCTGCAGATTACTGGATGCTAATAGCTGTGGTTAGAAAACTCATAAATGCAGGAAACCTTCAATACAGAGATGTATGTGGAATCCTATAGCAGCAGATAGCACCTACATTGTCCAGATAAGCATTCAAGAGCGTATTGGACCAGAGGGATTACATCAATTACAATAGTTCCTATGTAAGAAGGAAGCTTAGAATAGCCAGGAACAGTGGTTTTTCTGCTACCCAAAAAAAGTTTCTATGCTTTTCCATGGATTTTGTTTTTTTAAGATTAAAGGGTGACAGACACTAAAACACAAAGTATCTGCAGCTGCTTCATGAACTCAACACTGTAATCTTTAGAATAACTTCTGATCAGACCTTGTTGACAAATAACAGTCACCTAATGTTGAGTTAAAAGTTTCAAGTCCACCCTATCCAAAAAGATTTTCACTCAAATAATTATTGTAGTGAAAAAAACAGGAATATTTTTACAGCTACTCAAAGATAATTGTAATGACTACTTGCCCTCCTATTGTAATTTTCAGTAACTAATAGGTCAAGTTTCATTTTAAGAGAAATATAAATAAATGTATAGTGCATATTGTACTCTGTTACTATTACGTTCCGTAATTTGTATATACACACATTCTCAGCTCACGGACAATATAGCTTTTGAGGTCTTAGATCTTTTCTGTAAACTGAAAAGTTATGCTACACAAGGCAGCAAAGCGTATCTAAACTAGATTATTTGCTCAGTGCTCTTATAGAGAAGAATACAGAAACTGAGTGTTACAGACAAAACTTTCATTGGGCAGTATTGATAAATGTTTTTTACAGGAAAAATCTAAATTTTCTTTGAAAATATCAGTGGAAAATAATTTTAGAATTATATTTCATGAAATATAAATATACAAATATATATATAGCATTGAAATAATGACCCTTTTTTTTTTCCTCTATTTAGACCTTAATTTTTGCTTTTGAAATATTGCAGCATAGGAAAATACTTTCCTATTCTGCATAGAGTTTACATACAAAGAATATAAACATCAAGTTTGAAAGTGCAACCTAAAAAAAAATACCCTTATGTAGATGTATGAAAACTTATATGTATTGAAGTTTTACTCAGAAAGCTTGCATAGGGATCTAAATGATATCTCCCACTTTAACACATTTCACATTTACAGGATGCATGTGTTTTGTTTCAGTCCTCTAATGAATGCAATCCTGTAACTTTGGCCTCCTGTATTAAAAATGAAATTATTGTCTGAAGTTAAAAAAAGTGTTTCTATGTCACTTAGTAACTTTTTGATTTGTAGCAGTGTATTAAAATCATTAGACAATACTCAACTGTTTTTTCAGCAACCTCAACAGGGGTATAAGTTCACAAGTCATTTAGCATACAAAAAGTAACTTCTATATATCCTAATTTCTCCCCAAAAGTTTCCCACTCCCTTAATGATGAAGTGAAGTGATTATATGCAATATAGAATTTATCTGTCCAAAAAATAAACTCAGAAGACCAAATGACAATAATTAAAACATATTCTAATGCATTACTTCCTTAACTCCAACATCTTTTCAAATATTTATATTGTTTTTCAATAGTCTTTAGAACTTAAAAACAAAAACGATTTCTGGCTTTAATTTATGGTATTCAAAAACAAATGGGTGCTTGTGTTTGCTGGATTTTAACAAATTACTTTTAAAATTTCACAGCACTGCTCAAAACTTTAAGATATTAAAGAAAAAAGAAATGAGGATAAGGAACGGAAAATAAGGTTTACTCGCCTGGGGTATAATGATAAGTTTTTGCATTTGTTATAGTACTGTGATAGATTATTTTTCTTTTATGTTAATTTTCCCTCACATTTCAGTTTAGTAAAATTATTACTTTTTATAGGAAAAAAAATACAAATATGTCAAAAAGATAGAAGTTTTACAGCTTTTAGCTGATAAATTCAGATTTTTTTTGCATCATTTGGATTAAGATGTAAACCATTTTGTCAATAAAATTACATTTAAGGTTCTAAAAAATTAATAATATATATATATGACAAAAGTAAACAGCAGAAGTACGTAATACACTTTGCTGCACTGTATATGTTATACCAAATGTGCTCAGTATGAAGACACACTGTAGAAGGTCAGTCAAAATTCTGCAACATCTTGAAATTCACAACTAAAGCACACAAAGAGAACACATTAACTTAAATACAATTACTACAAAAAAGAAAGTCTGGCATCTGACATCCCCTTGAGACATTTCTGTGTAAATCTGCATGTCAAGTAAATGGATCTCTATTGACGATATGTGCAAACTGGAATCAAGGTAACACTAATTTTGTAGACATTAATTATTACCGAAAAAGTAGGCAATGTTATACCACCTGTTAACTGCAGCTCTCTTATTAAAATACAAGTAGCAAATACTCAGACTGTCATCAAAGACTGTTACTCCATTGAGGGACAAAAAAACCCCCCAAAAAAGCCAACAACCGAAAAACCTTTGATTTTCCAAATATCTATTTTGTAATATAAATACTTCTGGTTTCAGAAGTGAGTAGATAACCCATATTCTGTTAAACCTCATAGTTGTATCACTGAAGGGACGAAGCAGATCACATCCAAATGTATTGCACATTTTCTGTTATCTGAATAATGTAAAAACCATAAACTAGTTATCAATTTTTCAGATAACAAAATGGATTAGTTTCTTTTTTCATTATATGAATTTCATTATTTAGTAGAATAAAATGACTACTCCATTATTTATCATTTGCTGCTTATTTATTTAGTATAGGGCTAGCCAAACATTTTGGCCCAAACAGCCAGAAAGTCAGTTTTATATTCTTCAAGTTTACATTCTTTGTAGTACCAGAATAACTTGTCAAAACACAAAAGGTGAACAAAAAAGGGAGCAAGACATACCTCTTTCACCTTCTCTCAGGAAAAACAAACAAACAAAAAAAACCTCAAAACCAACCAAACAAAAAAAACACCCAACAGAACAAAACCAATCAACCAAAAACCCACACACAAACAAAAAAGATGAAACTATGGAATATTTAGTAGTTAAAAGATAATAATGAAAAGGAATATACTAAAAAGTAAGGCATTTCTATGTGTCTTTAAAAGCTGAGTGGAAGAATTCTACACATATAAAATGGTTTTGATTTTTCCATTCTGAAACTGGCTTTCAGTTTCTGCTTTACACGTGACAGGACCAAGTTTCAAAAATCCATGCATAAGTATTGGCATTTAAATTAATACAATGTATATTTCAAGGTCTTGATCATATATATCTGTGTGGAAAGACTGAGCAGACTCATAGACTCCATAGGCAGGGGTCTACTTTTCAGTCATTTCACCACAGGCTTCACCTGGCTCTACCAAATTCACTTGATGTAATACGGATTTCAGGTCCTGCTTCTGAAAGGCCTACCCTATCTCACAAAGCTCTTGGGGAAAAAAAGACCCATTCGCAACTGAGGACATACAGATGCTGCAAATAAAGGTCATTTTCAATAGCTGGCTGGATTATAAATATGCTCCGTAACTTTGACAAAACCAGGTATTAACATGACATAAGTACTCTTTCAAATTAGAGGATGTATATCCTATAGACAGTTTTAAATTTAATGTTATCCTTCCTTGCAGCTTCTGCTGTTGTATTGAACAGCAGGCTGCAATAATGGCTGGTAAGATGCTACTGTTAATTTTCTATTTAGAAAATAACAACCTATTAAGCCTCTAGGATCTCCTGTTCACTGACATCTCGAAAAGCTTTCCCCTCTGTCCATTTGTTTAGTGGAAAATCTAGTATTTCTCAAAGAAGTGTCACCATCTCAAGATACAAAACATTCAGGACAGTAAAAAGGTAAGAGTCAATTAGCTTTCTTTCTATGTATGACATGATTCACACTGTCAATGTAAAGCTTACTTGAGCTCACAAGTTGTGAGTCAAGCACCAAGGAAAAATTAAGTTGCAAATAACAAATATTGATTCACAAGACTTTTCTGTCTTATTTTGAGCATGGTGCTGAAAGAAGTGCCCAGGTCTCCCTCTTTGTATCTTAAAACACTTCCCTGCTTGCTCTCATGTCCAACTCCATCTTCTACAGATAATGTCTTGGATGACAAGAAGTATGATCAAATTATCTGGTCAAAATTATGTTTAACAGAGAGGTATTTATTTCAAAGGAGAATTTTAAAATGCATTGTTTCCATCCTTTGCTGAAAGATGAAAGGATTTTCTTGGCCCCTGTTTTTGTGCTAATCATAGAACTTTTTTATGCAAAGTCACACCATTGGCAAGTGACTTCATAATGTCTCTTATCACTGGTACTTGGAAAGCAAGAGCATTTTTGTGAATTGAATCAGCCTAAAAAGAGCTACAAATTTCTAAGTGACTGATCTATATCCAATATTTTCCAAAGCATAAGGGAGCAATTTGGTAAATGTATTGCTACAATAGTTTCATGGATCTTTGAAAAGGATTTTCTTCTGCGTTATAAAAGCTTTCTGAATGATGTGGTCTTATTTAAGTCTCTGCAGTCAAAATCCAACACACCTGCAGAATCCCATTCCAGTCAATCAGGCTCAGTATATGTATATAAGATTCTACCCATACAGAACACATTTTGACCCTATGGCCTGAAAAACAAGATTGCACAGCAGTTAAAAAATACTCACATTCAAATTAGTTTTCATTAAAATTCCATTGATTAGATTATTTTTAAATCATTTGAAAATCAGTAGCCTCTTTTGCACTACTGTCTGCAGACAAAGGAATGTTTCTCAGTAATTAGTGTGATTCAAGAGTTCGTAAAAAAGTGATACACAGACATACCATGAACTAAAATAGCTTCTTTGTATACACTTAACACTCTATGAATGAAAGTGTTTTTCAATATTTTTCTTCAAGTTGTCCTTCCAGTGCCCTAGCTGAAATTAAAGAACAACGAATTCTAAGCCTGTTTAATTTAGAATAGCAAAGAATTAATCCTAATAATGAAATAACTCCATACGGTGTTGTCTTTAAATCATTAGAGGATTTTCAGATAGTATCTTGTGAATGCAAACAAGATAATAATACAAGCACAGATACCAGATAGCCCTTTTTCCAAAGACTGGTGGGCATGCATATTCAACAAAATGCAAATATTGACTTTTCTGAGAGCAACTAGATCAGATTGCTAAAGTGTCTGATGGGACATTGTAATCCCAGTGTGGGAAAATGCTCTGTATAGCTAGCATGTAGCTTGCCTGCACTTATGATTCCCCCAACCTCTAAACATTTGCCACAGTCGGAAGAATGAAGTGATGTGGAAAGAGGCAGTCTCAGTCAGTACCAAAAAGACTGAACGAAAGTGAACAGGCTTCATGTCTCATACTATCTCTCTGGAGAGGCAAGGAAAGGCAGAAATGTCATGTGCAATTGACCACTTATAAAGATAAGTGGGCACATAAAAAGACTCTTTTTTCTTAGTAAGCAAGGAAAGAGGATCGTAACAGGTCACGCACCTGCACATTCAGCAATCAGCAGGACCAGCAAATACATTAAAATATACCGGCATATGAAAATTCTGAATGTTTTAAAGAACAATGATCCAGACTGAGCGTATGGTCATACAGATAGTCACATTTTAGTGACATGCTTTACGAAAAAGCCTCCCAAATCCCTTGCTAAAAAACAAACTTAAACCAAGAAGCATCTATACTATTGGATACTTCAGCTCATCTGTTTTAATCTTGAAATACATTACGCTTCCAAGTCTTACCTAATCCAACACTTCAAAATGGAGTGGAAATAAAGAAATGGGTGGGAAAAGGCTCAGCATTTCCTGATATTTTTATTACACCTGCAGTAGATGATATGGTATCTTAAAACAGGTGTTTAAAATATGTATTTAAAGTTTACTAAAGGCTCACAAGAAATGCTTTTTCCTAGGTTCTCATTTCTGTTCTGATTAGATATTCTCTTCCTGCACATTTTACTGACCACGAGCAGGAAATAAAGAGATGCTGCAAGACAAACTTGAAGGAACAGTTTATTTTTTTTTCCAAATAATGGGGTTTTTGTTTTGTTTTTGTTGTTTTTTTTTTTTTAATCAAAGACTATCTCATCTTTTTTTATTCATCACAGCAATATCTGCCATCAGAAATTTGATATTGATGTGATTCAGTTTGCACCAAAAAACATCTTACTGTTGCAGTCCTCACTACTGAGTCTGTATACATTTTGGAATGTGCTACAACCTTACTTCAATAGTAAGGTGAAAACACAGAAATATATGTTGAACAAACAACAATCCCTACGCTGTTGACATATCTCCAGGTGAAGCCTTTGAGAAACAAATTATTCCATTGCTGTGCCTCTAGAAAATTTTACTCTTGTCTACTCTAAGTTACTGTATGGATCCAATGGCAGATCATTAACACCATCTTCCACTAACGCACTTATTTTATTTGACAATGCTTTTGTACAGGCATATCAAGGGAAAATAATTTGCACCAGATATGGAGATGATGAGGTGGATTTTTTGGCTCATTTGTTTGGGTTTTTTAATTTATTTAACTTTACCTTCATATAAAGAAAAAACACAGAAGGATCAGAAAATAAGGGAAAAACTAATTCATGGTTTTCTGGAGTAGGAAAAAGCCCATACTCAGGGCTTGTATTAAAGACATTACATAAAAAGCCTGTATGTTGATAGAACTCATCTGTGTGACACATCATGACACTGCTTTTACTGTTACATAAGGGCAACCTGACCACTTCCCTCAATAAAATGAAATGCCACATTTCAACAATAGTTATTCTTTTTCATTGAATTAGCTTTAAAAGCAAATATTTAAACTTCTGTTGCAGAGATCTGAAATGGGTTCTAATAATACAACCATTCAACATGAGATAACAGTCACTTTTAAAAATTGCACTTGGTATGGTCAAACGTATTTGTTATTCACTTAAAAAAAATTAATACATTTTTCCAACCAACAAAGCTTATCAGCCTATGAAAACAATTAATTATTGAGTACCTTTGTAAGATTTTTCTTTGCACCATTAATGTTTAGAGTGGCCTCTGTCAATCTAATAATGTTTTTAAGCAAAATTAGAAATGCACAAAACAAAGACTCAGGAGTCATAAGTAATTCAGGTTGAAAGGGACCTTGTGAGATCTCTAGTCCGTGCTCCTGTTTAATGCAGGGTTAGGTATGAGGTCAGACCAGGTTGCTCAGGGCTTTATCCAGCTAGGTCTATTTCAAATTTATGAACAGTCTAAATAAAGACCATCCATGTGCAAAGTTATCTATATTATTACCAGCATCCATCCCAATATATAATTTAAAACAATCTTTACCATGTAGACAAATTTCTGCATTCAGCATCATTATCAAGCTTTCTATGGAAAAAAAGTTTCATACTTGTTTCAGCAAGTTTTTTCTGTCTGCCTTTATACTAATGCAAGGTACAGAAAATACTTGCACTGACTACCTTAAGCATCTAACATAAGCTTCTGATTTATTTTCTCCTATGTTGAAACCAAGTTTTTAAACTTAAGTGGAAAACATCAAGTACTTGCACAAGGTTTATAATTTCATTAGATAAACATGTAAAAAGTAGATCATGAGATATCATATGAAATCCCGTGTTGTTTTAAGGTTTTTTAAATCTCCAAATATAAAGATAACAAATGCTTCCATGAAGTAAAAGAGAAAAAAAAAGTTTGTCAAGTAGTGTCAAGATATACTATTACATTGTATTTACAAGTTATAATAAAATAAAAACAGTTTAAACCTAATCTGCATTTTGACTGAAATATTGAAGAGCTTAGTAACTGCGCCACACTTCATTGTGAAGAAGTGGGAGCCTAGATTCACTCTTCACACAATTAGTTCCCCAGTAAACTTGCAAAGAACAGCAAAACTTAAAACTAAAACCCCGTCTATTTATGGCTTATTCCTGGTGTTTCATATGTGTGTGTGTCTGTGAACATATACACACATATTTCTATAAGTTTATTCATATATATTTACATAGGAACATGTTGAACCACCCTAGAAAGATTCTGTTTAAACAATATAAAGACATTCTCTAGATTTTCTGATGCTGTATGACTTCTGCCAATTTTATGTCATTAATCATAGTTGTAACTCTGTATACTGCTTTTATTTTGAGATGTCAATTACAATTATAAAGAGTAACAAGATTTTTCAGTGTTTCTGGGGAAAGAAGGTCAGAGTACTGCAAATTAGACCAGAGTGCGAGCTACATAAGTGATCCTTTGAGTGTAGAAATAATATTATTTTATTAGGTTTATTTTTTCTTTTCACTATTTGTAGTGCATTTTTAGTGGGGAATTATCCTTAAGCTATACAATCACAGCTTTTACATTTTGTGAGGAAGAATCAACGTGTGCTAATTAGAACCTTGGTGGCATTTATAATACAAACGGGACTTTTGTATGTCTTTCTTTTTGCTAAAATTCTTTATTCTTCCCTTCATCCTGAGAGCCTTCATTTAATTAGCTCTTTGCATGATTTTATAAAGCTAAGAAAATCTTGCTTTAATATTCTCAGATTTATTTATTTTTGAACCATAATAAAAATTTTTCTTAAATTTCTATTCAAGTAATGCCATCATTGATTTTTATGGTGTTTTAAGAGAATAAATCAAGATTTGACTGATTATTGCTAGTAGGCCAGCTTTCACAATCATATCGCTGGTTTTTGTGCACAATTTATATAGGGAGTAATTTGAACCTTATTATTGAGAATTTTTGTATTGAGCCACTGCTAGCATAGATATCTAAGCCTATGCTTAGCCTGAGTCTAGACAGGAAGCCAAGTGCTAGAAAAACAAAAACTTATAGCCAGTGCTCCATATGTGAAAATAGCTTCTACATGCCACAATCTCCAGAAAGCATCAAGAGGAGAAAGCATCCCACTATATCACTTTGCTTTTGGATAAAGAGACACTTGCTTATAGCATGGTATTTAGATGTGTAATCACTTGTGTCAAATCTCTTAGCTTATGTAACCAAGAATTAGCCAGGACTTTATCAACCATGGATTTACCTTTTAGCCAATCCCCGTGCAAGAAAATTCTGATAAATGTATAGACAAAAATCTGTTGTATTGTATTTCTTTCCCAGGCTGGAAACACTGATAAACAGCTTTTTGATCAGTAACTGTTGCCTAAACAGCTAAATGCCTCCACTTGTAGTTATGCAGAGCCACACAGAATACAGTTTGTCACTACTATTACCATGATACCATATGGCTACCCTTTCAGTATCTGAGCAAAACAAAATTTGGCAAACCTTATTGTCAACTACTACAATTTTGCAAGACAAACTTTTTCTGACAGTTATCTATACATCATATACATAAAAAAATCTTTGAGAATCAGTAGGAATTATCCTATTAGGATTTCAGATAATATCTTAAAGACTAGAAAATATTAACTAATGTTAATTAGTAAAATACAAGTCTTTCTTGAAGATGCATCAGGCCCCCCAAGATGATGGAAGCATGGGTCAAATGACAAACAATATGCAAGTAAAGACATGATCCAAATTGAGTGTTCACCTGGACTGTTTTCACTCAGACTATCCCATAAAGTGCACTCTGGACTCTGAAAATCAAAGCTATGTGTCCCATGACTATGAAAAAGCTAGAAGTGACTTCAAATACTTGATCTCTAAAAAGCTTTGGAAGTTCAAAGGCATATCCTACCCTTGGATATTTAAGGGAAGTTGTGTTTTAAAGCCTTACACATGTTAGCTCCTGAGAGCACAGATTACTCTCTGCTGTGTCAAATCATCAGATACGAATGGTGGGTATGAAAAATGGAGACAGCTTACACAAAATAGGGAACAGCTGGGAAAGAACACTTAAAAAGAAGACTTTAGAGAAAATTATCCAGGCCATGGCTACATAAATAGAGTTTTCTTTAAAAAGGAAACAGGAGGTAACAAAACTGAGCTTTTATTATATCCCAAGTGAAGCATATTACCTTACCTTGTTAAACAGATTACTATAGATTAGTCTTCCAGATAAGGGGAGTCTTGTTTCAATTTAAAGGAGAGGCTGTGAGTCCTTCTGCTATCTCCTTCAGGCAATTTCCTGAGGGGTTTTTTTCATTAGTGTATCACTTTGCATGAACTAACAAATATGTCTACGGGCAAAACACCAGATCTTCTCCTTAGTTCCACAGAACCTGGGAAATTCCTCTTCAAACAGGTTTCATTCCTTTTTTACTTTAGCATTTGCACACAATCACACATGGTATTTTTAAATCCAGCGCTATCATACTAATTCATGCAAAGAGGAATAATCTGCACACAAATAAATTTTGCTGTATGCAAGGACAACTGCCTCATGTTTAAAATAATTATAATCTAGCTAATTTTTCATCTCAGGAGTTCCATAATCTTTTCAAAGATTTTTACCAAAACATTTACAAGTCTTCCATTTTGCTAGGCAAAACAAATTGAGTTCTTGATTTTTCCACTTATAAAATACTGTCTGATCTCTGCAGTAGTCCTTTTCTGTACCTGTTCAAGATTAAATTAAATTCAATCTGAAATATGAATATTCAGACATAGATACAGTATTTCAGATGAGGTATAAATAGTTTCATATATAATACTTTTTATTATTTCTCTATCTCTGCTAGAAAAACCTTCCTTCATATATTATGAACACATCTGTTTCTTTATGACATATTGGTTATGCAAGTCATCATACAGTTGATTAATTTTATTTTTCCTTTCCCTTTTTCTTTGTTGTTCCAAATTTTAACCTTGATTATAGCAAAAACATTATTCCAATTCCTTGAAATTTTTACCATCATATTTAATCTAATTTTCAATATAAACCTGAAAATCATTCAATTCCTTCAGTAATATATGCAAGTCTTTATCTTAGTATCATTTACTAAAGATGTATGCAACTGCATAATCAACGAAGTGTTATATCTTCTTGTGCTAATCTTTATCTTAGTATCATTTACTAAAGATGTATGCAACTGCATAATCAACGAAGTGTTATATCTTTTTGTACTAATCACTTGAATAGCTGCAAAGTAAACACAGCTTATATTTTGACTCTAGATAATTAAATTTTAAGCTATAAACTATCTATCCACTGTTTAAAATTAATTAAAATTTTAATGTAAATAGTTAAACTGCTTGTAGTTTTAATCTGTGGAATAACTATGGCTAGCCAACATCTATATGGTCCAAAAAGGACACCTTTAGAAGATAGGTTTTCCTCATTTAAAGCCCATTATTACTCGTTTAAGCTGAAATTATTTTCTGAAGAAGTTGTGCATAAATGGGGATCACTTCAGAGTAAATTTTTTGGGAAAAGGAACTACTCTCTACCTGGCAACAAACCTGGAGTTTGTATTCCAAAAAATTATAAACAATAGAGCTCTTTTAAGTACCAAATGAGGAATATACCTGTAATATTAAGTTATGTTCATTTGTGTAACACCCATGGGATTTTGCTTATTCATATATCAGGGTACTAGATTATTAGTATAGTATTAGATACAGATAGATAGATATCTGTACTAGATACCCATACAATTAACACTTTTCCTAAAGACCCCCATATTCTTTACAGTAGGAATAATGATAGAGAATATTTTTTTCATATTTCTGTCATGTAGACAAAATAGCAGGAAACTGTTGCTGTTGTTCTTCTGGGGAAAAAAAAGAACCCAACAACTCACTATTTCTTTTAATAAGATTCTTGAAATGCTTCTGAATCAAAAAAAAGAGAAGGGCCAGGGGGAAAAAAGAGAAGGGCCAGGGGGAAAACCCACAAAGTTTCATTAAGTCTTGTTAGAATACCATGACATATGGATAGGTCTATTTTTAACATTTGATACAGTTTAGTTTGCAGCTGGTTAATCTATGGAATTAGCTTTTCAGGTACTTTGGGAGGTATTTAAAATTTAAGGATTAAAACTGAAAGGAATTTATAACAGAAACCTACTTTTTATATCAGTAAATTGAAAAGCAGAAAGACATTTGATCAAAAGCAACCTCTGATTTGGAGCTCCTCAGAAAAGGGTTTAATAATTACACACATTTAAACTACTAGTTAAAATGGATGCATTCATTCCTTGCAAAGTCTCCTCAGAAACACTAGACTTTTAAGCATAATAAAAACAGACAGCTGGGTCCACCCTTTATGATAATGTGCCATGCAGCTTTATTAATCTGACCTTTGGAAACAAATGAGAAATTTAATACTGCCCCACCATAATTGTTAGTGGCAGGCATTTTAGCAGTCCTTAATTTGCACTTCACTTTAATATCTGCTTCCAGTTATGATGTAAAAGTTAACAGGATCTGACACTGTTAATTGTGTCCTAGTGTCTGAAGCAGTGGCAAAAGTGTCATTGTAGTAAACTAGAACATGACCTTAATGGATAATGAAATGCATTAACCCTTGCTATTCGAGAGTAAGGCAGAAAATGAATACTGTAATTGTTTCAACTGGCATCTGAGTGATATACAGCGCTGGAATAATTGGGAGTGAGGGTGGGGGTGGGAATCATGTTCAAGGTTATGTAAGTTTTGATTGTCCTTTAAGTTCTTGCAAGAGATATCTGATACAAGAAAATATATTCCCAGTATATAATCAATAGCATTCTAAAGAATTTACAGTGAATGGAAAAAGTAATTCTCTCTTAGATGGTATAGGCAAGGAAACTTCTCCTGTGACACAAGTATGTCATTTTTTTCTGCGTAAATGTTCTTAAAATAAATCTTTTATAGCATATAAACAGCACAGAAAACCTAACTATCTGCAAGTTGTGTTGATAGCTATTAAACTTTAGTGTTATAAATGTACAATAAAAATCCAGTGGCACAGTACCTGAATTCAAAATACATCTATTTACAGGTATTTATTTTTAAAACAATGTAAGTTAAAATAGAATTTATTTCTGAAATACCAGTACATGTGATCTCTTGTTTCTGACTATTATGTACTCTTCCTGGACTTCACTTTTTCTTTCGGGACAACCACTCCTCTGCTTTAAGTAATCCTTTATGAACAGTCTAATTGAACTATTGTCTACATTGGTTTTTAAGTTCATATCTAAAAAAACCCATGCTTGTAGAGCTTGTAAAGATCCCTGTAGATTTTTAAACGGATCTCTATGCATATATTTTTCAGTGATATAAATATCATAGCCCACGTTTTGCTCACTAAAAAGTTATCACAGCAGACTACTTTAGATTAGCTTACATTGAGATAATACTGAGATCTTCTGATAAAGCAACAGTTATGCTATAGAAGAATAAAAACAAATAATAAAATTTTCTTTCCTGAAAATTCTAACAATTCTTTCGCTATTGTATTGTATACTTATTTACAAATAAAATGTATGTTTCTAGTGTAACAGCATTATTACAGTTTCTAAAATACACTATTCTGTTTGAAAATCTATTCTAATAGGAAAACTTCAAAGTGTTAAGATAGGAAGATTCTCTTGCTTCAACAGTCTGCAACACAAAACACAAGTTGCTCTTTCTGTCCTTCTGATTTGATTATTTTTAGTCACAACAATTTCCTTCTGAATCACAAGTATTGTGAATTAACCTGCCCTCACTGGCTATTATTTGCCAAATTTAACGAAGATACTGATAATGCTGATAGAAATCATATTTTCCTCCTTATTACTGGAATGTTAAGGTTCTGCAGAGGAGCAGGGTATGCAGAAGTGGTGAGTAACATTTTAAAGCAGTATATCTGAATGCACCAAAGCCATAACAGCTCTAAGCTTCACAAGGAATGACCCATTTTACATTCTTAGATTTCTAATATTAGCAAAATCAAATGAATATTCACTACATGTGAGAAAGATAATACATATAGCCTACAGACACTGCACTGATGTTTATATCATGTATTTTAAAGGATCTAAGTATACTTTCTCATTGCATTGCATTCCCTCTATGGATTAGTACAAGTCTTCAGTGCTCAAGAGCTAATTCAAATTACTTCATAAAGCCATCGGTAGTTTTTGTACTTCTTTTAAGAAAGAAAGAAGATAAGTAAACCAAAGCTAGTGTTATTGAAAATACACATATTTTGGAATATTTATTCTTTAAACTCAATATTATTAATAATAAAAGAATTGAATTACATGTTCATTAGCTATTCTCAGCCTACACCAGAAACAACACAAGAAACTCTCCAAAATATTTTTAAATGGAGTGTTCAAGTTGCACAGTAGCTACATGGAAGCTTTCAAACAAAATTGACACACAAAAAAAAAAAAAAAATCAGAGTGCTAGTCTAAGTGCATTGCTATTCAAACTCATTCATGGGTCACACATCATTAAAATTCAGACTACTAATACATTTAAATTTAAATAAGCAAAATTGCTACATTCATCCTTTGAGTAACTTCTTTAAAGCTAGTGGAGTCTTAACAGGAATTAATATGTATTCCAGTAAGTATTCGGGATTCTCCACTCCTGCCTTCCCAGCTAGTGCTGAATCTCTTCTCTGCTATATCTGTTCAAATGAAGTGTTTATGCACTACAGAGAGAAACTTCATTAATGCCACGGAACATATTCTCTCTGGTCCAGTTCAAAACGTTTACTTTTAAACAGATTTAATAATTTAACAGAATGTAACCTAAATCTTAGAAGGACATGGATGGAAAAAAAACCCCAAAAAAACAAAACAAACACCTAGTTAGGGATACCAATCTCTTGTGTTAGCTCTACAATGCTACTATATACAGAAATAACCATTATATCTCTTGTTAGTAGAGAGATATAATTTTGCAGAAGAAGAGTTCTTGCCTGGAATTTTGACACAGGCTATTTTTTTTCCCCCTCCAAGTTTCTAAATGGCATCAATGTTACACGTGAGAAGAAAAATGAAGTTAAATGTCCATTTCTCTGCCATAAAGAAAACCAAAAGAAGAAATTCTTTGTGCGTATAATTCCTAAAGCTGCTAACAAGTCAGATACATTTCACATGAATTTCATTCTATCATGAATGCAATAAAACACAACTAGAGCACATTTCTGTCTTCATATTTTCTCTATTATTATTATATATAAGATACATATGTACCTTTGTAGTGGCCAAGTATTCACTTGTTATTACTTGAGTACTTTTACCCACTTTCTTCACTAACATAAAGAACACTTTGTGCAAGACAACAACTGGTGAGTCAAACATATTCTTGCAGTTTACTCTGTTTATCTCCATGGCAAGTGGTAGCAAGTCTGAGTAGGTTACTGTACAAATACTGTGCTGTGTTGACAGCTAGATCTCAAAACTGGAATTCAGCATCATCAATTAATCCTTTTTTAAAAAATAAATAAGAAAGCCTTCTCACAAAGCGGTATAGCACAGACCTTGATCTTATTCTCAAAGTCTGGGTAATTGCACTGTTATCAAAGATATTGCCTAGAACTGATATCTGACACATACACTTTCTCACAATGAGGTTCAGGTCTGTTCAAAAATAAGATTGTAAGATTAACTGTTATAATTATTTTCACAGATAAAGAGTTTTGTTTCTTTCTAATGCATTTCATAATATGACTGTGAACTGATTCAGAACCTACAAAAAAACCCCAAACCCAACATTTTAACAAATATTAATAATGCTAAAGCCATTCCAATGTAATAATAAATAAATAAAACCTCACAACATTCAATTCATAACACTATGTCTGTGGGTCTCTTGTAAGAACATGGAAATGGAAAGGAATGGAGAAGTGTTCGGGTGGAAGACAGAGTTGCATTTCTTATTGGAATTCTTAAATGACAGAAGAGATTTTAGTGTCAGCTGACTAGGCTTTGGAGGAGAAGGGAGTTGGAAAAAGGGGACAGCAATTGGCACACTTAATTCAAACAATCTTGATACCACCTCTTAAAAATTCATTCACTCAGGTAAACTGGAATATAACAATAAAGAAAAAAAAACTTCAAAAGAAATAATGCTGTAGGTCAGATTATTTAGCAGCTAGCTGCATTCCAATGAAAAGAACACTGTCGGACAAACATTTACCAACATGTCTGTTGCCATATATATTCTCTAAAAGAATGTTTTTCCGATATGTATAGCTTTACCAGAGAAGGATTACTAGATTGTAACAAACTAAAACATTAATCAATTCAGTCCAGGAGGACTGCAGTTCAGATTCTACCCATACTTACATAATACAAGTCTGCTGAAATACAAATTTAGAATACTTTGATTGAACGGATGTAATGAGTCACTGGATACATTACAGAAAGTAATGAAGCACATTTTTTGCCATAGTTAATTGGTTTAACATAAGACGCTAATGTCATGTATTCTGCATCAGAACATACACAGCTTTATCCATTATCAAAAATAATAACAGCCAGCCATATTGCAGGATACACATAACAGTTTGCTCACCCTCTGGCATTTGAGTGCACCTCAATATAATTTGTCACTTTTAAAAGTTATTGCTTTAATTAAGGCCTCATTGGTTTTGTCCTTTAAATTCTTTCATTTTAAAACAATCTTAAGATTTTCTGCCTCCTTCTTGTCTTACATTTATCATTGTATAGAAAATAATATAACATCCCAGACAAGACCATAAGTATTGTGCAGGTATGCTAGCTTTTTAAGGAGTAAAGTTAAGAGATGTAAAAACAAGTAAGAGATGCGAGTGATGCTCACATGGTATCCTCTTTATTGCTGATAGCTAAAGATCATAAAAGGAACAGATATTTGTAAATTATATGAGAAGAGCCTGGTGATATGTTAATAATAATAATAATTATATTTTTGAAACTGATCTGTGAGTCACAATAATTTCACATTCTGTTTATTAAGGTAAGCATAAAATAAAAAGGATTGAATACAATTAGAAACTCTGGTTGTAATTAAAATATCGACAGGTGATATTCTCCTCTAGTTTTGGGTGTTAATGACATTCAAAGCTCAGATGAATAGTAGCTAACAAAAAAGTATACTATACAGTCAGTCTCTGAAGTGTACTTAAGTAAAACTGTTCAAGTTAATATCATGCAAACTATTTAAATGCATATTTTGCAAATGCTATGAAAAGTGTATGCTTTCCAAATCTTAACTGGAGCAATTTTTATATCTTTCAGTAACTGTTCTTTAAGTTGCTGAAACAAATAGCCGAAGTTACACAAGTTGTGTACAATAGCATCTCATCATTCAATATCAGCAAAATGAGCACCTTACTCAGCCTGAATTCAAACCTGGTTTTTAACTTTTTTGTTCTGGTAGATTTTCTCTGGTTTTGCTGTTGTTTTTTAGAAACATATATTACACACTGCTTTTCTATACTTAAATTAATTTTTAGTTCTTAAAAAAGAAAATTATTGTACTGTAATTCAAAATAACTGTGAATGCATTTGGTAACTGATCTTCTGAAATATTACCAGTTAACCGAAATATTTTGTGACTTATTATTTCCAATGTGCTGACATTATTCCTGAGCAAATGAATTGAGGTGACTTTGAAGTTTGGCAAAAAGTTTATATGTATCACTAGTCAACCTTCTGGTTCTTCAGAAATAAAAGCTTTCAAGAATTATGTTGTCAGAAGCAATTTCCACTTTAAAGTTTCTAATGTACTTTATTAAAAGCACCTGAAATTCTCCCAAGTATAAACTGAGAAGAAAATTCTGCACACTGCTTAAATACAACACAACTTCTGGTATTGCCAAACATATTTCCAATTCATCACAAAAATATCTATTTTATTATCCACTACAGGTTTGTTATAAAATATTAATTTGTCTGAAGGAGTTAACACTGGAAAAGAGAGGTAAAGAAGGTCAAATTGTGACTCCAAACCAGCAAGTAAAATTTAGCAAAGTTTTAGCTGGTAATTGTTTGCCCTGTTATTTCTTTCATATTAGAGATGTGCTATGAAACAAAATTAATTTGTATTTTGCACTGTTGATAATAATTTTTCACGTAGGAAAAATTATAAGTATGAGGAAGCTTCCCAGTGTACACTAAAACTGTAAAACGTTGATGTATTACTTTACCTAAAAGCAGTGTTTCTTTTTTCTCAAACAGTGTACACAAAATTCTGTTATCCATTAAATAAAATAAGAAAAAGAATATCACAGATCAGAGAGAGATGGGATTAGCATCAGAACAGGGCATGTTTGAGTACTGGCTTCTATTTTGGTGTGATTGTCTTAGTGGCTGACAGCAGAAGTAACAGATGGGAAAAACAAGTAGGTCAGAAAAATGTCAGGAGAAAAAAAATCCACTACAAAACAATAACAACATCATTACTAAAATATAGATATGAATCTTATTTATTTTATAGCAAAAAATGAAATAAAATTTAAAAATACTAAGCATTTAAATATAATAAAAAATACAGAATGAGGCTTA
>NW_010319962.1:40606-52244 GCF_000700745.2 Antrostomus carolinensis
TTCTGCTGCAATATTCTCCTCTTATAAAAATACAGTCTTAAATACTGGATAAAAATTATACTGAATATACTGAATATATACAGATACTGAAGTACTGATATCAGTGGAAGTTATGAGGCACACCAGAGACTTCATAGTTTCATTTGGAAGGGTTTTTTAATATGGGCTGTAGTTGTCCTCTGAATTAAGAGGATAGCATTGGCTCTGAAAGTTTCAGAATATTTAAGGAACCACAGAAAGTGTTTTTGTCCTTTTACTGTATACAATAACATCCATATGCAGAGAGTGTAAGGAATACTGTTAGAACCCTGTCCTGAGAATCTGGGGATAATTTACCTGTCTCACAAGAACATGTACAGAGCAAAATGTGTTTAGATACGACATGTAAAGGGTAGATGTTCATTGACAACACAGGAACGTTTATGCTGAAACATTAATTTAGTATTGTTTCACACAAACCAACCAGTATTTTAAGCAGAAAAATTTTTAACATCTTATATGCCAGAAGTTACAAGTGAAATAAAAATACCTTTCTGAAAGTTTGCAATGACATAGATGAAGAATTTACAGAAAAAAAAAAAAAAAAAAAAAAATGAAACGAGAAGGCCACAAAAAACCAATCACAAAACAAGCCCCGAAAAACTTTTAAGCAATGAAGCATATCTCCACATGTAGAAAAGTGGAATAACTTTTCCAAAACCTACCCTGTGCGTAAGCAGTCTTTCAGAGTACTGAAATCTTCCAAGTTAAATTGTCAGTTTAGATAGAGACATGCACAGCATGCAGGAAGTTTAGTAGATTAAAAATTTCCTCAAGAGATGTTATGGATGTAATCACAACAAATTTTGTGCAGCTGAGCACCAATTTCACTGCCTGTTTGGAGGTAATGGAAATCTCCTTTCAAGTAGAGTTTAATGCTTTGCTTTAGCTGTGGTTGTGGACAATATTTTATAAGCCTCTGAGAATTGTCTCTGTGGCTTGTTAACTAATCTTACAGCTAATGAATAGGATGGGCACTCCCAACTAGCTCATTATTTTGTTCCTACTCTCACTTGTTCCTGACATATATACCATAACATCCATACACCTGGAAACAGGGTAGGGTGGAGGGCAGTGTCAAATAGTATAATATAACCGAAATAAATCCTAAAAATTCACAGAAATGGCCAATTTCAGTATCCTTCTTCGTGGAGGCTTAAAGTTTGTAATTTCTCTAAAATTAAGCATTCATAAATATCTTATTTCTGTAATCTAATCTGAGCTTTCACAGTCTTCTATGTAACTTGCATTATGTCGTAAAACAAGAAAGGTTTTTGAGCAGTACATCATGAATACACTCACTACATCTAGAGATGATTAAACTATGCATTGTATAACCTCAGAAAAGAAAATTATAAATCACAAAATGGTTGAAACTGAAGAGGTTTTGTTGGTTGGGGTTTTGGTTTTTTGTTTGTTTGTTTTTACAATGCACACTTCTTCAAATGATGTAAATTATTATTGTCATGAACAATGTAAGTGTCCTTACAGAACTCCAAACAACCATCAGATTTAGTTTGTCTTTAGATGCCAGTGTATAGCCTTAGTGTGATGGAAAACGAGGAAATTGAGATCGTTGAGTACTGTGATACATAAATAACTGAATTAAGAACAGCTAAGCCAGGTGACATGATTAAGCATTGCTTCCTAAAGCAATAAAAAAGATACAGGTTAGTTTGTTAATTAAATCCCTCCTCTCTTTGTAACCTTTAACTGGTATTCTTTATTCTGCTACCTTCCCTTTTCCTTTTTAAAGTACCTCATAGCTCTACCTCTGTAGGCAACTACAATATCAAGAAAACAACCTTTGACTATGTTGGCAATTTTGCCTTTCATTGCTTGCTTAGCAAATTTTTAACTGAGAGATTTGTGTATTCTGACTCTTAACAGACTTTATATTAGAAAGAAGAACGAAATCCACAATCTGGGTTTCTGAACTCTCTTATCTTGATACAGGGCTGTTTCTTTAACCTGGATATTCTATTACATGTAGTGCTTAGCCACTGGCTCAGAGTAAGGTGCAGTAAAAGTATAAAATATTGTATGCAAAACACACAGATGACAATAGTTTTGCAAGACAGCCTACAAAGAACACGATCAATTTGTGCATAAATTTGAATCAGATCTAATTACAGATGTACTAAATGGAAAGGCAGAAGCTAAAGTGACAGTACTGATGTTTCATTGAAGTATAAAAAGCACCCATAGTCAAGATCACAAACTTATTGAGAAGATATGCAGCCCATCCCATCCAGAGTACAGCGGTCAACCTTGTTTCTCTCCAGCAGAATTTAAAAAATAGTAGCTTATGCATTTACTTTCTACTTTCCTGGACATATTTTTGTAATTTCAATTGTAAAAACAATCTGTCTGGATAATTTTTTGCTAACAATGGATGTTAAATTTGTGATAATTACAAGAATCTCCACATTTTGAAAATAATTAGCGCTTACCTTTATTTCTTGAGCTTTCCTGATTCCTTTCCTGCTGCAATTAAAAGTAGAAAAATATATTATTTACAGAATTAATTGCTACAAAAATCATAAACATACAGATCCAAAAGAGACTTAGCCTAGTTCATCCTCCTTCCTATTCCAAGATAAAATCAGCTATGCTTTACCTGCTGCAGAAAGATTCGTGTAGAACCTGCTTTTAAACATCCCTAGTATTTTTCACTTCCCCCCCCGCAACAAGAGTGATTAAGTGCTGGAACAGATTGTCTAGAGACGCCATCCAGTCTCTGTAACTTTATCTTGGGAGATGCTCATAGTTGAACTGAACAAGACCCTGTGCAATCTGATGTAATTTTGAAGTTAGGTCTGCTTTAGGAAACTGGTTCAATTAGGTAACTGTAGGGGCCACTGCCAGTCTAAATTCTTCCATGATATGAAGACAGTGTTCCAGAACCTTGTAGGCCCTGGAATAATGCTTAACTGTCCCCAGTGCCATCCTGAATGAAACTTTGCCAAAATCCCCTCAACTACTATTGTTTTTCATATTTTTCCCGACTTGCTTGTATCACTATGAGCATAGAAAATATTTCACTTTTAAAACAAGTCATCTTCTTGTGGTTCAGTTATCTTCCAGTATTCCTTTTCTATTTTTAATGATTTTTAACATTTATTGCCTAAAGTATTCCAATATTCCAATTGAGAATTGTCAAGAACTAAGGAATTTTTCAGCTCTATAACTGCATCAGCAACACATAACATATATTGACATATAACAATAACATGTCCCTTCAAAAAAACCCTGTATGACATAGCTGATTCACAGTCAACATTTTTTTTACTATGATCACCTTAGTTGTTCACTCTAACCCACAAATCTTTTCTCATAACACTGTTACCTAGTTAGTTCTCATTTTGGATTTTCTCTGAAATACCATTGTACTATTTTTCTGTAAAAATGGTTTAAAAAATAACATGAAAATATGTTTGTAGATAACAAGAGAAGATTCCTTCTACTGAGGCAATACCACAGAGAAATGGATGTAAACTTCCATGTTTCGAAAACAAGCAGCTGATAAAGCATAGGAATCTCGTTTTTGAATAAGCAGAGACAAGTTGTTCTCACATCTATATCCAGACGACTAACCTGAGCAAGTTGTTCATGGAGTAATATATTTTATATTTCTTCTTATGCAAAAATACCTGTCTTTTACTTCTTAAAGACTAAATTTGTACTTCTATTATATGTTAAAAAGTCTATGTTTGAGACATTGGTCATACAAGTCTTGTAGTTATTATTTCTAATGATGAGAAACAGCAAAGGATGGCAGAGAGCAGGAGAGAACATTAAGGCAAAAGTTAGCACTGGAGTACTTTGCAATCCAACCCATTCTGTGATTGACCAGTATCACATCACCTGCACACAGTATAAAACAACTCATTGGCAATTTAAAATCTCACAGTGGTGGATATTTCTTTCATATTCTAGTTAAAACAATGACTGTTGTATAACTGTTATACATATTAATATACTATTAACTCTCAATACTAATATACCAAGAAATGAAATTCTGTCAATCACTGGGTATGCGTGAAGATGTTGCATATACAAAATGGATCATGGCTAGCTTCAGTAGGCATTTAACAGTTTATGAAGTAATAGGCAAATGCTTGTGAGGCTCTTAACTAGGAATCCATCAAACGTTAGTAAGAGGCAGAGAAAAAGGAGAACAGGCACAATAAAAGTGCATGTAACAAGCACAACGATACCTGAGGCCTTTGGATGACACATGGTAACTCCATTACGAGCTAAACATAAGGTGGTCTAACAGAGCAACCTGATACAGTGCTCACTACAGGACAGTAGTAGGGCTTGAAAACCATAGGCGGAAGAGCCAGCCTAAAATTATGAATCAATTAATTAGTTCCTGAGAAGAGCACCACATTTAAGACAGAACAAGTTAACTGGTTGTTACCAGGATCTGGGACAACTATTATATTTATCTGGAAGATGCAGTTTTATCTTAAAGGTACCAGCACAACCTCTTAGACTGATCCACTTACTTTTAGTTCAGGTCAGAGTATTGGGCTTACCTATGCTTAATTCTACCTCTGCTTTCTTCCCCTGCAAATGTCTTAATCCCTCCTGTAAGAGTCTAAAAACATACTTTTTCCACCAGCCATATACTATGCTATCAGGGTGTTAGTCTCAAATTTTGAAAATATTTATATAACAAACTTGTTAATCAGAAATTGTGAAAAATGTACTTCCTTTAATCATGTTAAATGTGTTGACTTATTGCCATCAAGCTAACAAAGTAGCACTGCATCAAAAATTACTCATGAAAAAAAACATTGGTTTGGAGTTCTTAACTCAAAAGTTTTAAATAGCTGAAATTTATCATTATACTATTGTGAACTAAAAATTAAGTCAATACAGTACTTTTTGGAAAAGACACAAACATTTCCAGCCTCAAACTTCCTATAAATATACATCCTGATAATTGTTCAGAACACTGTTTACCTTTTGTAATTTTACTCACACAATTCCTCTACAACAGTTGTTGAATAATGAAGTCTAAGTACTGCTGAAATTATTTCTTTTTTATTTTAGAAAGTATTTATTAAGCTGTGTTTTCTAGTTATATTACTTATTTCACATGCTAAAATATTGAATGAAAAATCCATCTGAAAATTAGTGGTATATTTACATAGTAATTTATTTTTAAGCAGCTCTTTTTTCCATATCTAAAACATTATGACACTGCCTTACTAAAAAGCCTGATTTACCTGCTTAGTATCACAGAATCACAGAATCACAGAATGTCAGGGATTGGAAGGGACCTCGAAAGATCATCCAGTCCAATCCCCCTGCCAGAGCAGGAACCTAAATGAGATCACATAGAAAGGCGTCCAGGCGGGTTTTGAATGTCTCCAGAGAAAGAGACTCCACAACCACCCTGGGCAGCCTGTTCCAGTGCTCTGTCACCCTCACTGTAAAGAACTTTCTTCTGAAGTTTAAGCGGAACCTCCTGTGTTCCAGCTTACACCCATTACCCCTTATCCTGTCATTGGGCATCACTGAGAAGAGCCTGGCTCCATCCTCATGACATTTGCCCTTAATGTATTTATAAACATTAATGAGGTCTACCCTCAGTCTCCTCTTCTCCAAGCTAGAGACCCAGCTCCCTATTTACTGCTAATACCAGTATTAGCAGTAAAAACTCATTCATAAGAAAGAAACAAGTAAAATAAACACTGAAACGAAGAGAAGAGAAGAGAAGAGAAGAGAAGAGAAGAGAAGAGAAGAGAAGAGAAGAGAAGAGAAGAGAAGAGAAGAGAAGAGAAGAGGAGAAAAGAGAAGAGAAGAGAAGAGAAGAGAAGAGAAGAGAAGAGAAGAGAAGAGAAGAGAAGAGAAGAGAAGAGAAGAGAAGAGAAGAGAAGAGAAGAGAAGAGAAGAGAAGAGAAGAGAAGAGAAGAGAAGAGAAGAGAAGAGAAGAGAAGAGAAGAGAAGAGAAGAGAAGAGAAGAGAAGAGAAGAGAAGAGGAAGCAAGTTCTTTAAGTTCATTTACCAAAATCTCTGAATACTCTGAAACTGCAACTAAGGCTGACAGCTCTTCTGTTTATTCATTTTGATTTCACCCTCTGACACACATCCTATTGGTTGCTTGGCAAACATAGAAGAATTATTTCCCAATCAAGCAGTAACTGCTACCATAGCATGTTCTCCTAATTGAATTTTTAAGTTTATTTTATTTTCTGACTGACAATTTCAGATATGTTCAAGCCCATGTAACATGAAAGTTTTAAAGTATGTAACTCAATGTTTTTCTTAGTAGCACACTTGTACGTAACTGCATGTATTCACTGAACATCTTCATATCAATTACACCAGAATAAACACAGTAAAGAATTTGCTGCATAACCTGATATTCAGCGTCCAGTATACACTGAGCTAGTCGTCTTCAACGACATGAGAAAAATCTGTGAGAATTTACTCCAAGTAGTAATCTGTCCCCAGAATTTCAAACTTTGATTTTACACAATAATTACTCAAAGAGGTGCTCTTTGTTTTGTGTACTGTGATTTCTCACATATTTGCTGCTTTACAGGTTTATGTAAAAATGGCATTGGGAATAGGCTAAATACAAAACACTCCCGAATTTCTTTTTCTATTACAGGATACTTTTTTTATTATTATTTGAACAAAAAGATGAAATCAGATAACTTTTTTCTTTGCCTTTGTTGCAATTTATAAGGGGTATTTTTAACATTCTATAACCTATTAGTAACAGAGAGAACATACTGATTACACTTCAGTAATAACTGCACTATTTTATTCTATCTATATACACCAAGAATTTATTTTGGTGCTCATAGCAGGTTCATTTAATCGTAAATAAATCCAGATTATATATATATATATTTATGGAAAGAAGTTAATGTCTACACCAATACATATGTCTTTTAATCCTATGTGTTTTGATAGCATTTTTCCCAGTTACCATGTAAATAAATTCAGAATAAGACTTATTACATATCTTTATCTGAGTAACACAGAAAAATAGCACCTGAAACTAATTCTGTGCACTCATAGCTGTTTAAACTCTACCAAGGAGATCTAAAAATGATGAAAAGAATAAAGCTCTAATCAATAATACAAAAGTTTTTGATAATTTACAGGGACATAGAAATATTTAGCTACCATTAACTTAAACAATGAGGCAATCTGATCTTCAAATAAAATATATTGTTTCAAATTTTCTCATTTTATAAAATAATATGGGTAATGATGTAACATCTGTGTTGTTCCCAGCAACCTAGTCTTACAAACCTAAGTCAATGACTTTTTTTTTTTTTCTTCTTGTTGCTTCAAGACAAAGTAGTATGTCAAAACCTAAACCTGTACATATCTGGAAAGTACATTTTCAATTTCTCCATGACTACTTTAAAAACAAACAAAAGAAAGAAAACAAAGAAAAAATACTTCTGCCTTTATTGACCATAAAATATGGTGTACTAGATTGTAAAGCACGCTAATGTACGTGCTTTAATGTTTCCTAAATACAATTAATGGTATTTCCTGAAATACAGGTTAAGATACGACAGGCTGAATTTACAAGTTATTCTAAAGCTCTGATTTTCATGCTGTACTAAAATACTATTGCTTTAGTATTGTTTAACTCTTTTTATGTTTCTTTTTAAACTACAGTCAGCATTTGGTTTAGAAGGTCTAGCTAATACTTTCTTCTAATCTTCACAAAGGAGAATTTGTTTTTATTTTCATTTTATATCTCTTTAGAGGTTAGAGAGTGAAACTTATACTTTAATAGGACAGTGTAAACTCAGTAGAATCTTACTTATGATAAGCAGTTTGTGCCTACTACAGGAAAAAAGGAAAAAAAAAAAAAGGATTTAGTGCCAGTGTGTAGCCAAGTTATGTTAGCATTCAGATACTGCAATTTATAGGCTTCATGAACACTCTTTAGTCCCACAAAGCTCACTAGTCTTTTCTATTCCTTTAGTTTGCAATTAGAAGAATGGAATTTTTTTTTCCAACACAGCTGCAAAGCCTGTAATGTCTGCTACTTACACTACAATAAGTAGATTCTGAAGACTTAATCCAGGCATTGATAACTAGATCAGAGTAGCCTTGCAGGAAAGCAATCTTAAAAATCAAATCTTGGTATCAAAGGAGACGAGAAACATTAAAAAGGATAAGAAAGACTTTTCATGCAGAACAGAGTGCAACAAGTTCAGCAAAATTAGGAGAGGAAAAAAAATTACTCACGTAAAATTTTAAAATAAAAAATAGGTTTTTTTTTTTCTTAAATGAAATGTCTTAAAATTTCAGTGACCCTAAAAAGTAAAAAATTTCAATAAAAGAAGGAATCAGCTAAAAATACCTTTTATTTTCTTTAAAGATCTTATTTTTTTTCATATCTTTATTTTCTTTCATTTCAGATTAAGATTTTGGAGCAGCTTTGCATGTCTTAGTTTTCTCAAAAGACTTAAATTTTAATTTTAAGCTGCCATTCAATCCACTAAGAAACTTTGCTAGCAGATCATAGACCAGCCTCAATGTGATAAGCCTTGTGCCAGTAAGACCCTTGGTAGCAGCAAAGTGCATCCAGATAGAAAAAGAAGTCTGTATGGCTCAAGTTATTTCAAGATTAACCAGTGATTAGACTGGGTGTAGCATCTCTGAACTGTGAAATTAACTTTCTGCCTAGGGAAAGCCTGCCATAATATTAGACTTTTCAAGTAAAAATACAGAGTTAAAAAATATAGAAAAATGTATACTGAAGGTGCATGAAATACAGATCCTTCCTTATTATTAAAAAAGAAAGTAAATCAATTAATTTTTGTAGAAAACCACTAAGAAGCAATTATGTTAGTGAGCAAATGTTCTAAGCACCTATAATTAGGAAAATTAAGTTCAGATGCTCAGGGAAATAGGAAATGCTCTTCCTGGTGGGAAACAAACTAACAAATAAACAAACCTCTCAGAGTCCTGTAACATGGAGAGGTAAACAAAGAGTTGTTCATCACAATAGATATTTCCACTTGCATTTGTGCAGCATGGTAGGTTTTTGATGCTAGTTGGCCTGAAAATAAAAAAAATTTCTACCCGTATGCTATTAGAAAGCACATAAATGTGCAAACATCACCTTATTAAGTAAAACATCCTAATTCTGTATAAATACTCTGATGTGGAGAAGTTAAAAGACTTGCTTCTACACACATTGCTGTTATTTTTCTCCTCTATTGCATTATGATATATAAACAAAAAATTTTCACTTCACTTGTTAATAATCAAAGAAATTATACATATTTACTGTCCAAATAACACTGGAATGATTACATGAACCACAATATGTTATTGTTATCTATTACTATGAGTCATCTGTAAGCAGAATATCTTGCATCCCAGGATTTTTTATCTGCTTTAATATAGCAGAATAGTTTTGAATTTAACAGTCTCCAGTGAAATTAATCAGACAAGTTGCATGGCTTTGCATGGTTTTGTGTTGCCCTATATTGAATCAGCCCGATGAAATGTACCAATGCAGAGAATATTAGAAGAGTAAAGAAACCTTTCTTGCATTTCCAACAAACTGAATTCAATGTAAACTTTTCAAAGAATAGTGGATGAAAGTGCACAAAATGTCAAAATTTTCTGCTGTGTTTGTGAACTAAAAAAGATAATGGATGCCTGACCACATAAATTACTATTCTGGCAAATCATAAATTATAAACTATTTGCAAGTGGAAACCAGTGACGAGTGGTGTTCATGGGTCAGTATTGGAACTAGGACTAGTGCTGTTTAACATCTTTGTTGATGACCTGGACAGTGGGATTGAGTGCACCCTCAGTAAGTTCGCTGATGACACCAAGCTGTGTCATGTGGTTGGCATGCTGGAGGGACAGGATGCCATCCAGAGGGATCTTGACAGGCTTGAGAGGTGGACCCGTGCAAACATCAAGTTCAACAAGGTCAAGTGCAAGGTCCTGTATAAGAGTCAGGGCAATGCCAAGAAGGCTGGGCAGAGGATGGATTGAGAGCAGCCTTGAGGAGACGGACTTGGTAGTGTTGTTTGATGAGAAGCTCAGTATGACCCGGCAATGTGCACTTGCAGCCCAGAAGGCCGACCATATTCTGGGCTGCATCAATAGAAGCTTGGCCAGATGGTCAAGGGAAGTGATTCTCCCCTTCTACTCTGCTGTCATGAAACCCCACCTGGAATACTGTGTTCAGATCTGGGTCCCCCAACATAAGGACACAGACCTACTGAAGTGAGTCCAGAGGAGGGCCACAAAGATGATCAGAGGGCTGGAGCACCTGTCCTACAAGGACAGGCTGAAAGAGTTGGGGTTGTTCAGCCTGGAGAAGAGAAGGTTTCAGGGAGACTTTATAGCAGCCTTCTGGTACATGAAGGGGCCTACAGGAAGACTGGGGAGGGACTTTTTACAAGGGCAGGTAATGATAGGATGAGGGGTAATGGCTTTAAACTAGAAGAGAGTAGATTTAGAGTAGGTATTAGGAAGAAATTCTTTACTGTGAGGATAGTCAGACACTGGAACAGGTTGTGCAGAGAAGTTCCTGATCCCTGGAAGTGTTCAAGGCCAGGCTGGATGGAGCTTTGAGCAACCTGGTCTAGTGGAAGGTGTCCCGGCTCATGGCAGGGGGGTTGGAACTAGATAATTTTAAGGTCCCTTCCAACCCAAACCATTCTATGATTCTATGCCAAACTAGACTCTGTAAAGAAACTGAATTAAATATACACAGAAATGTTCTTGAAAGGTAAAAGAGCTCCTTTTCTAGTCCTGTTTTCTCTTTGCCTTAATGCACAAATAGTATCACTATCTCTTAAAACATCCTAACATTGACATCATCATTGTTCAGAAATGACATGTTTGGTAAAAGGGCTTCATATTAACAATAGGGGGAATAGAGGAGGATGGCAAAAGGGACTCTTAAAGTACAGTGATTTCAGATAAGGTACACAGCTATTTAGAACAGAGCTGACCTCTAAAAGTAGACAGTATTCTAGAACTAACAAAATACACCAGTTATTTTAGAAATAATAAAGCTAGTTTCCTAGGCCCATTAAAATTTGTATCTTGTGCATGCAGTTTGTTTTTCCCTTTTTGAAAGGAGAAGAGTTGGTATTTAAAAACTATGGATGTTGCACATAGAAACATATTGACTTAATTCTGTGTTTTTAACTGAAAAAACTGCACACCTGTATTACATCTAAAACCTCACTCATCCCTCTGCCTGAGTCATCTGCCAAGGATCTGCGTGTGTGACTGCCAGAGTGGGCTGGTGATAAAGGATCTATATGACATAAAATCAGAGAATGGTTAGGGTTGGAAGGGACCTTAGATTCTAACCTCCCTGCCATCAGCAGGGACACCTTCTACTAGATCAGGTTGCTCAAAGCCTCATCCAACCTGGCTTTGAAAACTTCCAGGGAGGGGGCATCCACAGCTTCTCTGGGCAACCGGTTGCAGTGTTTCACCACCCTCACAGTAAAGAATTTCTTCCTAAGATCTAATCTAAACCTAACCTCTTCCAGTTTAGAGCCATTACCCCTTGTTCTATCACTACCTGCCCTTGTAAAAAGTCCCTCCCCAGCTTTCT
>NW_010319962.1:52273-67762 GCF_000700745.2 Antrostomus carolinensis
CACTATAAGATCTCCCCGGAGCCTTCTCTTTTCCAGGCTGAACAGCCCCAACTCTCTCAGCCTGTCCTCATAGGAGAAGTGCTCCAGCCCTTGGATCATCCTCGTGGCCCTCCTCTGGACTGGTTCTAGCTGCTCCATGTCTTTCTTGTGTTAGGGGGTCCAGAACTGGCCACAGTACTCAGGTGGGGCCTTACGAGAGCGGAGTAGAGGGTGAGAATCACCTCCCTTGACCTGCTGGCCACCCTTCTCTTGATGTAGCCCAGGATAACGTTGGCCTTCTGTGCTGCAAGCGCACACTGCCGGCTCATGTTGAGCTTCTTGTCCAGCACCACCCCCAAGTCCTTCTCTTCAGAGCTGAGCGCTTCTCTTCAGAGCTGAAGAAAAGGAACTTTATTTCTTTCTGCTAAACACAGGCAAATTCTCCTTTTCCAAGCTGCTTGTATTTAAACAGTAGCTGCTGAATTAATGGAATTTTTAAACAAGAGAAAGTGATAATTAGTCTAAAACATATGGTAGATTGTCCTTGATATGTGACAAAAATTAAAATAATTTAATAAACATAAACCACTAATTACAGAAACTCTGATGAAAAGGGGAGTACAAACTTATTTGCCTGATTAACATTTTATAATGAAAATTTATCATTAATCATATAATAAAATTTAGTTAAAATGCAGAAAAATAATTTTGTTTTAATTACCTTTAACGTTCATTCTGCATTGGGGGTACTTTCTTACTATACAGTAACTTAAAATAAATAAAGGATTAATTGTTACTAAAGATAATATTTAATTGAGAGAGGTACTAAGATAATTATTTGTAACACGTTGTTGAACATGTTGTAGTTGAACAACATATTAGCTTATATTAATACAACAGTTTTAATTACAAGAAATCTGAATTATACATGTACAGAAATATTTTATTCATGGATGATGTAGTAACCTGGTCACAGACATAGAGAGCACATGTTTGCACACACAAACAATTTAGTAAACTAGTCTCAGAACCAATTTGATCAATGACATTCTGCTGTTTCAAAAAAGTTTCACAGAATCACACTTCATCAGACTCTCAGCAACTGCAGTAGAAATGCAATTTAAACTAAAAATGCATGCAAAGCAGAAGCAACTGTGTTTACCTTTGTAAAGCTATTCTGTCAAGTAGCAGTAAGCAAGGCCTTGCTTACTACAGTAAGGAAGAAAGAATGAGTGAACTGTGATCCATTTTCCTGTTGCTCTTGTCAGAGCACTATTTACTACAGAGAACTTTGTAATTTAATGTTTACACCAGAATTCTTGCACTGGTATTCTGCATACATAGCTCAGTATTGTTAGAGATTGCCACCATTTATGGCAGCAAATTCTGGGAAAATAATATGCCACAGTTTGTTCTTTAATCAACTAACACATCACATGAATGTAAGACTGTGTGAAGGAAACAAGATTCAGAGAAAGGTAGCTAGGCAGAAGTAAGTAAAAATAGAAAGCTGTTGAAATTTTCAGAAGTAATGATATTCCCAGGATTAGATATTACAGCATCAGAATAAGCCTTGGAGTCTTCTGAAAAAAAATTTGATGAAGTCTTGAATTCATGAACCCTAATGAAAGGGACCCAATAGTATTCAGGAAGCCTAGATACAAGAGTGAAAGATTTGTTTCAATAAAAATACAACAAAAAAACCACCAACCCCAGGGGTGGGAAAAAATGTGAAATCTGCTGATTCATTTCTTAGTTTGACAATTTAGATCCCTGAGGAATATGAGGAACAATCATGGCAGTTCTGGGGAGTATGTAGCAGTTGGTCCTCTTTTTTCAAGCAAATTACAACCCCTCAAAGCAAAGAGGAAGCAGAGAAGAAATAAAGATATGCAAAAGTCCACATCATCTTGTCTATGCCTATATACTTTTAAGGAAAACTATTTCCAGACCAGGCTTCAACATGCACTTTCCTCTGTCCATTTTCCATCCATAGAAGTTCAACACAAAGGCTGATTCACAGTTTTTCTATTTAGGCATGTCTGACTGTGCATTAAAGCAAATCACCTAGATGTGTTGGTAGAGCACATACTAGTCTTAAAGAAAAACTTGGACCATGTAAAGCAGAGCAAACAGAGCATTCATCCTCAAGGTGAAACAATTTATCTGGGCTAAAGCTAATGTTCTTCACTGCAACTGCGCTGAGGTAGCTTCATGCTGATGTCACAGTGGCATTGTATACACCACTTGATTACATTCTAAAAAATAATATTTCTTTTCCAAAATAGTCAGAGAGAGAAATATTAATGCATTTTAAAAGCATCAATTCTTCTGGTAGAATTGTTCATGATACATATGGACACATTTCCTAAAACTGCTGCCAAGAATAAAAAGACCTGCGTGCAGCAGGCTGCAGACAGCTCCCAAGGAAAATAAGTGCCCTAGAGTTAGGCCTATGTGCCCTGATTAGTACTGCAGTTGAAAAGAAGCTGAGAAGTATTTTTGATTTTTATCTTATCTTTACCTTAAAGGATTCTCATTTCACTAGACCATCATTTGTTAGCAGGATTGCAGTTTTCTATTATCTTTTTATTTCCAATGTAAGATCTTGTCCAAGAGGAATCTTAAGGATTCTATGGGCAAAATAAAACAGTAGGCAACGGCCAAATAAAGCCTTTCCTTCATTGTACTGAAGCAGAGAAGGGCCTGTTTTCCAAATTTTTTCCTTTAGAAAATGGAAAAACCAAAGAAGATCTTCATGCTGACTTTAAGGATCAATTCTTCCATGGGCTGTTACCCTTCTATACTTGACACTGCTTTCATTAGGACAATTGTCCTAGAATAACTCGCCACAGTTCTAAGCTGAAGAGGGAAAAAAAAAGATTGAACCATGTGCATAGAAGCTTACTCTGGGTAAATTTCTTAAGCAGCTCACTCTTACAGAAATCCAAAATAACTATAACTTCTTTAATATGATGACTTCATACTTTGTGCTTTGATGACAGACCAAATACATGTTAAATTTATAAGCAGTTTCACAGCACATGACAGAAAATTGTTCTACCAGTTTTATATGGCTGTGCAGTATTGCTGTTTTTATAATGGTTTAATCATTAAAACACTTAATGAATGGTTTAAGTGGTGGAAGAAGCATATACTTTTGCAATGAAACATAGATCACTATGACCAAACAGCTTATATACTGAAGACTGTATAAGCCAACTTATGTAGTCAAATCCAGGCTACAACTCTCCTTAGCAGAGTTGGAGAAGCTATGAATGATACATAAATGATGGCTATACAGAAGTAGATTACTGGTATTTGTGCGTATTTTGCATTAAACTTAAAATTCTCAGATATTCAGTGTAGAATTGCTTTTCCATGTATGGACAGCATAAGACGTACTGTCTTCCAGCCTACCAAGAAAGATATGAGTTAACACAGGACAGCTGATAAGGTGCTGTAGATGAATATAATTATCTCATATAGCTCATAAGCTAATCATATTCAGTGTATATAATTATTTTAACGTTATCTGAGGACACTCCAGATTTGAGTAGACAAAGAAGGGGGAGAAGGATCTCCAAGAGGTGATATTTTAGCATACTAATTTATCACCGGAAATTTTAAGGGACAGTATTTAATGAGTATTCTATTATCTTCCCCCTCATGTGAGCTCCTGAAACTCCAGGTATCCTCACAATTACTGAAAAGTATTATATTTCCTGACAACATAGTGTTATTTTTTTTAAAAAAAAAACCAACCCAGTACAGATGGATCTTAGCTGCACAATTCCCACTGACATTAATGGGAGTAATTTGCCTAAAACTTCTATTTTTTATTTTTTTTTTTAATTTCAGAAGTGGTTTTTAAGTGTAATTTTCTAACGTGTAATTTCCTCAAAGCGACATAATGTGCATTGCATTTTATTGTTCAGCCTGTCTGAGGCTCATTCGATCTTATCTTTCCTCTTTGCAAATTTTTGTCTAGATAAAAGAAAATCTGCAGGAAGAATGACAATTAGAGATATAGACATGAGAGTATCAACATCTATTACCTTCTTACAATCCAGGAATGCAAATAATATTTAGCCTGTATTAGGACATAATTATGAGTAAAACTGTAGTATATCTACCAGTATTGATTAAAACCAACATGCTGAGTAATATCTAGGAATAATATTTTGTTTCTAACATTCATCCTACAAAGGCAGATAAGGTAGTATAAGATAAGGAAAAGGTAAGTTCATTATATTAATATTAATCAATTGTATCTGCCCTTTTGTAGAATGTTCAACTATATATTTGAGGAATACATTCATTTTAACTAGAGATTTGATGAAAGGTTATATCGTATTACCCACTGTGTGACTTTTAGGAAACTAGAAAGCAAAATTAAGATGGCATTTTTTTCTATTGAATCTCAGAAAAATTCAAGATTAGCTCTTGAATTTCAACTAACTTTTCAAAATGAATAATGAAATAAAGCTATATACACTACAGATATGCCAACAATTGGTTTCAGTCTCCCTACTGTGAAGTAGGCAATGTACTGTAAAGCTTTCAGTTATTTTCTCTTGAAGCTCATGTCAGAAACAAAAGTACCTTAGAAAAAAAAAGTGCCAAGAGCTAAAATAACAATTCAGTAAACATCTGAAGTTCTAATTTAATTGATAGTAGTGTATTTTTTCATTACAGTTCCTTCTTTATATATTAAAAAGAAGACATCTATTTTTCTTCCCTGCCTTAGACTGATACTAGTAGGCACAGCTAAAATAGTTTGTTTTTAATAATAAACTATGAAAAATGTCTTGCAAATGTTTCCTTGTACCAAAGATTTCCATTGTATACAATAATAATAACCACACTGTTTTAAAGGAAAATAAAATCAGAGTTTTGGATGGGATTTTTTTTTTTTTTTTTTTTTCCGGTTGTTTTGTTTTGGTGGGTTGGGGTTACTTTTGCTGTTGCTGCTGCTGTTTGATTTTATTTATTGAAAATAAATCTGAAACTGAAAGACATCACATTTCCTTAGCTTTTGATTGAAGGGATTTGAGCAAACTGATGGATGTAGTGTTATTGTCTGGTAAGATTTACTACAGAATCAGTTATCAGAAACAAATGGAATGCCCTGAACTGGGCTACTTATAAGACCCGACCCCAACAGCAAATATAAAAGAGGAAGAGTAAAAATAAGATGTCATGACAACCATTATAATCTATGCAGAGCCACCCTACCCAGAACTGGAGGCATTTTAAGGTAAGCATAAGACTCATTCAGTAACAATGGTCCACAAGGTAAGCAGACAGAAGTCTATGAGACTTTCTTACTGATATTTTGCTTTATAAACAATGGAAATAAAGTCACAGACTGAGTTTTCCATGTACAAAACTCTAAAAAGGAAAGGCTACTGAAAAAAAAAAACAACCAAAACTAAAATACATAAACATGGATCTATGATTCTTACCATGGCTCATTTGCAAAGCTTTCAAGTGAAAAACCTTAAGCTAATCAGGAAAATAAATGCTAGAGAAATAGCTTGCATATTGTACTAGCAAATACTTTTACTGCCAGATAACACAAACTATGATTTACGGGAAGTACAGATGGGTTGTTTAACCTGACATCTTGGTAACGTGAGATTAGGACAGTTCATATTGTGAAAGAAAAAAAAAAAAGGCATAGTAGCACTTCATCAAATAATGGTTTTATCCAAAACAAATCAGATTTGTTCTTCCACTGCACATCACAGTCTCAGTAAAATCACAGTTCAAAATTACTACTAAAAAATAATTAGGACAAATTAATCAATGAAGAAAGAGTTAAAAGTAGTGAGATCTTTTCCTAGTATTAAAAAGATATATTTTTTTTCTGAACTTTTTTTTCTACCACACGAAGTATAGGACTGAAAGTTTTAAGGATGTTTTAAAATATAGATATTGAAAAGAGACATGGATACAAGACCTAATATTTAGTCAATCTAATTAGAGTCAATTTAAAAGAAGTCTGATTGTACACAAATATTGTACTGTAATTTTATACTCAAGTCCAAATTAATTAACTGTTTTCTTACAAAACATTATTGCTAAATGTCAATGCTGCATTTACTCAGCTGGGAACATATCATTGCATAGATGCACAGTACAGTGGTGTTTAAAACAAATGTTTGAAGTACATAATTATTTTCATTTAAAAATAGAATTTAAGTAGCTGATTAGAATCATAAAGGTAAAAAATGAACCACAAATTAAGTGGAATCTTATTTAGTTAGAAAAATTAGGTTAGGTTACATTCCAGTTTGCACACTAATAATGTTATTATATACCATGTTCATTATTTAATAATATTTCTTTACTGATTTTTGCATATAATTTTTCACATTATAAGCACTGTGCATGCTACAGGACATTATTTTCATTTTCATGAACCAAGATAATAAAGGTCAATAAGGATAATAAAAGTCTACATCTTCTAGTTAATGAAAGTAAGTATTAAATCCTTGGGGAAAATGACCAAAAAAACCCCCCAAAAAATAATTAAAAAAAGTGGAAGAGAATAAAATAAAACATTTAGCTGATAGAAAAAAATAAAAGAAATTTAATCATATACAGAGTACTCCTGAGGACCTGAAGAATAAGAGACAGCAAGGAAGGCACCAAAAAAGAGCCAGATCTCATAAAATTATGTAGCAATGCACATTTCAATTATCTGGCCTCTTCATGATCTTAGAAATCCAAACCATTAATTTGAGCAAGAGCAAAGCATACCAAATAATATATAAAATAAATCTCTCCTGGCCTTGTTTTCCTAATACTATTTTTGCAATTTGTGATGATGATTTGCCATTGTAATCAAATATGAAAAAATATACTCATCAAATGGCAAATATAGATTGTGTTTACATCAACTCCCAAACAACAGAAGGGCCCAAAACCCATTGTTTTATCTATGCAGAAGTTAACTGGAAATCTTCTTCCCAGAAGGCAAAGTAAGAAGGCCAAGCTGAGTAATGTACTGTAGAAGATAATTACACCATCTCCACATACCACTACTTTATATTTTATTCTTTGTTGACAAGCTGACACATGAAATTAAAATAGCAAATGCTAGCCAATACATGTGGATCTCATAATCTTTTAAAATAATTGAGTGAGATTAATCTTTTCCACAGCTGTGATTTTCCATAACAGAAATACAGATCAGTACAGCAAGAAGTTCAGTGCCACGGTAAAGATACACCTTTTCTCCCTCACTAGCCCCATAGTCTTCATGACTAAAAGTTTATAGCTAGATGTTGCTAATCAGTTAGCAATGGAAGCATCAGCAGGCAGTTTGAAAGAAAAACTTAATACTTGCCTTCATTCCAGATTTTGACATCCCTTTTTTCCCCCACAATGAATTACTAGTTGAAAGAAGGACTACAAAAGAAATTTTACAGAGATATTTTAGAGGCAACTTTCCTAAGACTTTTTCAAAAAATGCTTTGAGTGTGTAGTGAGAGATAGTAAAAATAACATGCTTAATTGATATAAACTTATTAATATAAAATGATTGTAATGGGACTTAAAAAAATTAGCCATGCCTTTTGAGTGCTATTGTCCACAGGAAAAAGATTAGAATGCAGAACATACTCCCTCTCCCTGAAAAAAAGCAACAACAACAACAACAAAAAAATTAAATTGAAAAGTTTCATAAGACTTCTTGACTACAGTTAGAGAAATGATTGAGGGGGAAAAAAGAAAAAAAACAAGTCTTGTTACTTAAATGAGATCCTGGAATTTGCATAGGACATAGATATAGCACTCAGAGAGCCTCAGAAGGAAGAAAATTATTTTGTTACATTAGAGCTGAGAGCAGCATTGACATGCTTAGGAAAAGCTCCGTTCTTAGTCCTCAGAACTCACTGCTGCATCTTACTGCAATGGATTTTTTTTTCCCCCCCTTTCTCTCTCTAGGACAGAGGATTTTAGAGGATCAAATCTTATGACTTCTCAGGTCCTGCAGGTAAACAGACTTTCCAGATAAGCACTGTGAACTATAAACTGCAGGTTGTTTGGAGACCAGACCACACAAGGAAAGCTCAGGCTATTTTTGAGTCCTGAAGAACTACTCTCTGTGCTTTCCCTTCTTGCCTATGACACCCTAAATGAACATAAAACCATTGAACACACAGCCTGTCTGTATTTTACTGGTGTTTCATTATAACACAGAATGCGCTATTAGTTGAAGGAGAACATTTTATAATCTTTGGACAAAATCCTAGCTGTATGTGTATTCTATGCTTTGTGCTTATACTTTCAAATTTGTCTTTAATAAAATGGGGAAAACATGCTTATGCCACTATCTGTCTTTCTCTTGCTTTTTTTCATTCAGCCAAAGTCATTGCCTAAACACCTCTAAACAAGACCTAATTCTAATCTAACCTAAACACATCTAAACTGATTTAATCCTGAGGCCTAAATTAATGAGAATCACAGCTGAACTGCCCAACTTAACAACAAACAACAACGTTAAGAAGGGAGGGAGGGGGAAAAAGGGAGAGAGGCAGGTTTCTCACAGGAAGATAAAATAAATATTTTAGTTTGGAGAAATAACAGGGACACCAGTGACTGCTGCATATCTGACTCAGATCCCATTGGCCCTTTGGTAAAACAGAACAAAATTAGGGCAAGGCTGGAAACAGTTTGAATCAATATGGCAAAATCAGTTGTTAGAATTTGACCATGAAAACTACTAAAAACAAAGCATATCCTCTTTGCTGTACCCATCTGCTCAGTTGGACAAAAAGCTCTTTCTTGATCAAAGCTTGCTCTTGGTTAGGCATTACAACCCTGACTATAATCAATGTAATGGTCTTAACTCTATAAAATCAGAATTAGGCCTAAATAAAAGGTATCCAGGTGATGATGACTAAATTAGCAATCTTCACTGATTGTCCCTTGAGACTAAAACCAAGCAACTCCCTACTCATAATGATATCATTCACAATGAGACACTGTTGTTAATATTTTTCCCTGCTAAACCATGTGAATCATCTGGTTTTCAGAAGAGGGTTGTGCATGCGTGCATGTGTTAGATATGCAGAGTTGGCAAGCTCTGGAGTATACATATGAATGCACAGACTATATTCCGAATTTCTTAGTCTCTGACTGAGAATCAGAAACTGACAGCCAGTTTTCTGCTGGCTGCCATCTTCCTATTTATACCTGGAAATCTCAGGGCATACAGTTTATCACTGAAGACATTGCATAAACATGTCAGAGCCATGCAAATTACAACAACAACAACAACAAAATCATTAGGATTCTAGAAATGCTTCCTAATGATTTCAGGTGGGAACTTGGATATTAACAAATTACTTTCAATACTTCAACAGCAATGCAAAAAGATTCCCAAATGGAAAGTCCCTTACAAACTTTTTCAGTGTTTTGACAAATGAAGAACCAAGGATTAACTTGCATAACAAGAAAATCACATGCTATTTAGACATAGCCTAATATTTTTCAGCATAACCATGTAAGTGTAAACCATGGCAGTTTAGCAAGGGAAGGAGACTGAAAATAACATTTTTAGGAGTGCTTTGTAATATTCTTTCCCTGTTGTGCTTCAAGCAAACTCATCTCTTCCTGGTTTTGCTATTTCATGTATAAAACATACAGTCAAACATTTGATCTTCATGGCCGTTATAATGGCCACGATAACAAACATAATATAATTTAGGCATGAGCTACTGCAAGTTCTTAGACCTATATTTTATAAATTATTGCAGATTTTCTGTTAGAAAATTTCCAGAAAAGTAAGTCATCAGCTCATTTTAGGTACTGGATATTAAAAATTCCACTGTAATACTAGAGCATTTCCAACTAAAGTATAATAAAATTAGAAAACAGTTCAAAGTGGAAACTTTTCATTAATACAGCATATAGTAAATTAGAAAGTCTGTTGAAGAATAGTCTGTTAATTCCTACAGATCAAGTTAAACATACAAAATACATTTCTACACAGTAAGAAATTGATGCATATTTAAAGGATATAAAGAGAATATTTGGGGAATGACAATATCCGCAACACTAGATCTAACTTTTGGTTAGTGTCAAAACATCACACCTTCATATACCGTCAGACTGCTCTGACATTAGCCAAGGAAACATTACAGTCCAGACTCAGAAGTTAGTAATCTATATACTTAAAGCATATTTTACTATGATTTTCTGCACAGTTTTAACCAAAAACTGTAATACTGGAGACTGAAAAATAGTGGTTTCAATTGTCAGTGAAAATGCTGGTTTCTTAAAGGCAGCAGAATTATCTTCTAAGGAAAAAAATCTATGCAGACTCTTACACATTGCAGCACTGAAATTTTCTATCAGTAATACCAATTATGTCCATCACTGAAGAAGGATATGAGTTCCATACAAGTGTGGCGTAAGAATTAAAACAGCTATACATTCTATTCTATCTAAAGTAGCATGAGATATCACCATATAATTGTTAAAGTATCTGTCCTCATATTTAATCTATTATAAATAATCTAAAATAATAAAAAAAAAATATATTTTAATATTTTGTTCTTGGAAAAATGTACATTCATAGACCTTTTTTGAATGCAACATAAGTATACACATAAACCTGAAAACTTGTGAAGGTAACCTCTGTACTGGAAGGTTCTCTAACCTCTAAACTGGAGTTTTAGGTAATTTTTTAGAGCTCCCTCTTTTAGAGACAGGTGACTTTCCTGGCAAAACATGCTAGGACTTCCTAGTGATCTACTTGCATGGCTTGCTTATCAGAGGATTAGAAGTATTATTATGGAATAACAATCTACTATTAGTTCCATATACAATGTGATAATAATGTCAGAGATTACCTAAGATTTCAGAAATGTTGTTCACTGTAGACCATGTCCTGCTCTTGATTCTTCTAACATTCTTCATTATTTTGTTTTGGGGTTTTTTTTTGTACGTGTGATGTCTCTCTCACATGGTTCATTCCATGGGTACACTACTAGTCTCTCATTCCTTCTAGATTTCAAAGTATTTCACTTGTGCTGTTTTGTTGTATTTTGTTTAAGTTGACAAATAGAAGTAAAGTAATGAGGCAAAGTTTCTGATTTTGCAAAATACCCAGTGTGAACACCCGAGTGCTTATATAGGTACGTATTTACTTGAATGGGAACTCATGAATTCTTTATTCTGATTGAGCAACGTTCCCTCGAGAATGCACAATTTTATAATGAAATTTAAATTTTAACATTTTATTTTCCATCGTTAGAAACTTTCTGTATTGAACATACATAGTATACAATAATTTTACTCATTTGAGCAGAACTCATTTATCAGCTCCTCCTCCTTATTTGCTGATATAGAATCATATGATATTGGATAATTTTTTTTTCAAACTGAGAATCAAGAGGAAATAGTTTTCACATTGTATTAAGTGTTGAGAAATTAAACTAGTGACATCTTGAAACATTAATAGAAACTGACATTTAGCGTTTCTGCCTATAATTCAGACTTTCTAGTTGAAGCACCCAGATTCAGAAGAAGGAGGAAAATATTTTTTTTACCATCTTTATGAGCCTGATTGTAGGCCTTAGGGCTCCTCAGATGTTGATCCCATGACTATGACGCCAAGAGGAAAGTAAGAAGTTGGTCAGATCTATGCTAGCTTCAGACAGCTCATGGAGATATTACAGCTCTGTCCCTTGTTTTGCAGAACCAGCACAGCAGTTTCCCTTCTACCTACCAGAAGAGGAGCCAGATTTGTTAACTGAGAACAGTTTTGAAAGTCCTGGATTCAAGACAGAGTTGTAGAAGTTGGGCAAAATTTGAGTGGCATACTGTGCTTGAAGCTGGGAAATCCAGTACCTCAATAAACTTCTGCATTATGCCACGGTTCAAAACTCCTAAATTCAGTGAACATTGTGAACATCTACCTCATGCCAACAAGTTTTTGTTTATCAGTTAACTTCAACACCTTGCTGCTTTGACATGCTGTTCCCTTGGTTCTTTCTTGGTCTGAAATCCAGCGAGCACTAGGACAAGTCTTTGCCTTAAGCAGATACTGACTGTTGCTTTAAGAGAGCACCTCCTGGCTCTCTCTCTGAGTTTCTGTTAATATACATAATCTCTAGTTTTTTAAACTAGAACAGAGCTTGGTTTACTATCTTTGAAAGATTTCTGGACTTTCAAATGAAAACAGCTCCTATTTACTTGTAAAATCAAGTCTATATTTTTGCAGGTGTTACTGAAAAAGAAAATAATTCCAAGCATTACTCCAATAAACACAAACAAGACAAGGCTAGTGTGTAATTTATCCCTTGATCATGGAAAAAAAGCCAGAAGTGCTGTACCTTGTGGCGTAATCTTGCTAGGGACTGATAGGGCCTAAAGTCGTATCCTTCCTTGGCTGGCCACCCATCTGCTCCCAGCAAAATGCATCCAAGAATTAAAACAGCTGACCACCACATAAACATCTTTACAGGTCTGTTCCTGTCAAAATAAAATGAAAAAGTTCAGTGATAGATTGCAATATTACTTTGGCGTAAGTCATATAGTAAAAGTTTACAATATTGATATTCCTTTTTTGGACTTGAATAAATACAGTAGAAACAGTGTAATCCATTTGGCACAACAGGGAAAAGGAAAAAGGAAAAAAGAAAAAAGAAAAAAGAAAAAAATAAAAAAGAAAAAAGAAAAAAGAAAAAAGAAGAAAGAAAAAAGAAAAAAAAAAGGAAAAGGAAAAGAAAAAAAAAAGAAAAAAGGTAATAGGATTTGGGACCACAATATCAATTTGTTTGTGGTGAACTGAACTGAACAGTCAATACTCATTTGAGAGGTTCACTGAGGAAACAACCAGGAAAAGCCTCGGAAAAGATGGGACATAATAGAAAAGCAGTGGTGAAAAATTCTACACTGTTTTTCTCTAATGAAGGAAAAAATACTATCATCAATGCATGTTCATCAGTATTTTATTTTAAATATAGTCTCCTATGATGCACTATTCACAACCTAAAAGCGTAAAATATCTAGTATATATCTATTATTTTCTTAACCTTACCAGCACCAAAATCTAAAACATAAACAAAGCACTGTATTTTCTGCCAATATTCTGGAAGAATTTTTAAATTGCATTATTGAAATTATATCTAGTCTATAAGGTTTATTGCATACCTCAGCCTTATAAAAATATTTCCAGTCTATTTCCCCGCATCTTACCCCAGAATTCACTGCAATTGAGTGCAAAATTCAGGGTAGATTATTTGAAAAAAATTATTTGATTGGTTTGGGGGTTTGGTTATTTTTCTTTCAGAATCCCACAACTCAAGCTGCAGATGACCTGAACGGGCAAAGCATTACCATGGTAAACGCACCAGCATTCTATTACTTGTTAGAAATGAATTCAAAATAGCATATGACATTTCTAAGAACTGTTAGGTCACAGGACATTTCAGGAAAGTACGTAAATACTTTTGTATTAGTACTAATGACATTTAGTGAATGCTGTTTGTCTTCAGAAATAGTTGTTGCAAGTGTTTCAAATTCAGATCAGTGTATTTTACTCTGAGTGCAGAAGGGGTTCAATAACTGTTCTCATTTGCATAAAGACTGGCACCTTGTTGAAATTTGTGTAAGAACACTACAAATCACAGATTTCAAGCAAACCTATGACACTTTATCATGATGCACTGGAAACTGATAGAAAAACTATTTACAGACAATTTTTTCTTTTTATGCAACCTTAAAATTGCAGACTGCTTACACATATTTAACCTTCATAAATTGAAACATTATATAAAGAAATGAGGAAGAGGAAGGACAAGACCACTCTTAATAGTTGATACAACCTTCTGTTTCATGGAAGGAGAAATTAACAGAAGGATATTCATCTATTTGCAGTTTTAATATTAAACCAGAATATTAAACTAACAATTTCAGACTTTATGTTTTAAAGTTACATTTTAACAGTATACATACTTTTGACTCAAACTCAAGCTTGAGACTAATATACCATACTACTTTGACATCATCTACCTTTTCTTTCACCAAAATCAATTTCATTCTGGGTCTCCCTATTAATCAGATTTAAGATTTCTTCTCATTTATCATTACTTATTCCAACAGTTCCCACTTCAAGTACCTTTATTTGGTACTCTAGCTTTCTAATATACACAGCAGAGGTATCTCTCCTAGGAGATCTCTCACAGAATATATTAAGCATAGAATGATTTGAAACAAAGACAACAAGCACTGTTACAGAGAGATATTTTACATAAATAACTTAAGGCTTGTTCTTTTACATCTGTTCTTTAATATGTATCATCATATTGAAGTGGTGATAGAAAGTGACACAGTGAAAAAGTTTTCTTGGTTTCCCCTTATACTTCCACCAAAACAGAACTGCCAATCAGACGTCCCAGTGGACCTTTACCATGGGGTTATTACAACAAATCTAGCTCACTGACTTTAAACACTGGAAAAGACTATTTTGGAACTCTCAGAATTCAAGTATCTTGTGGAATGGCATTCTTCTTCACTGCCTCTGTGTTAGTTCTCAGTATGACTGTTATTGGAACAGTAAGTCCGTTACAAGAGGAAAAAAAAGAAATCAGAATCATCAGAATCTTTTCTTTTAATCTCAAACACCCCTTTATTTGTGTTTGTTCAAAAAAAGTATTTTACAATAGTTTATTGTTGACTTTTAAGGTCAGAATCAGATTAGTTTAGCAGTTATGCATGTTAAAAATAGCTATGCACAGTCGAATATTTGTCCCCTTTATACACTTGTAGAATATCTCTACGTACAATGAAAATTAGGTTGGAGAACAGTAATTTCACAGAAGACAGTAAGGGCAGCCACATTCCACCACCCTCCCATCTGAATTGCATATATTTTAGCCTCATGTGGTGTAAAAGAATAGAGTCCTTATAGTTACGATAATTTTTTCACCCTGAAAGGCTTCTCCTTTGTGCTTGTCCAAAGAAGAGAAAATTATTACATGCTAAGTTACTGACTCCATTGCCTCTTATTTGGATGAACACTTAAAAAGTAAATTAAAGTCAGTTTTTTGGACAGATGCCACCTAAAATCCTAAAAGTATGTAGGGTGTCTGAAATTATTATTTGCCATTTCAGAAATAAAAAATTGATTTTTTTCAAAGTATCATAAATTTTCTATTTAATATCTTGCACAACCTAAGTGGCAATTTTTTAAAAAAAACTGCTAATGAAACCACCGTCTCCTTAAAATAATGCTATTATTAAGTCTTTATTTTAAGAAAAATTATGATCTGTCCTTAAAGAATTACACTGTTAAAGAGCTGAATTAAAGAGAAGGAATAAAAACAAGTTTTTAAAGCTTCATTACAACTTCAGATTTTGTTGCTGCATACAGGTGAACAGAAAGAAATAAGGTATCAACTCCATATATTCATGAGGAGTGCATCCATTTCTGGGGCTCTTGAAGTAAGAAGGACATGGACCTACAGGAGTGATTGCAGATGAGGGCCA
>NW_010319962.1:67879-81554 GCF_000700745.2 Antrostomus carolinensis
GGCCTACGAGAAAGCTGGGGAGGGACTTTTTACAAGGACAGTTAATGCTAGAACAAGGGGTAATGGCTTCAAACTGGAAGTGGGGAGGTTCAGATTAGATATTAGGAAGAAATTCTTTACTGTGAGGGTGGTCAGACACTGCAACCAGTTGCCCAGAGAAGTTGCAGATGCCCCCTCCCTGGAAGTGTTCAAGGCCAGGTTGGATGAGGCTTTGAGCAACCTGGTCTAGTGGAAGGTGTCCCTGCTGATGGCAGGGGGGATTGGAACTAGATGATCTTTAAGGTCCCTTCCAACCTATATACCATTCTACGATACCCAAAATAATTTGCTTCTTATTTCTGTTTGGAGGTACAACACAGATATTCAGTAAAGGATTTTTGTACATTTCTTTTAATGTTTATATTATCAATCAATCAGAAATTGTGTTTTTAAAGGATGCTTATGTGATGCACTCTGGGGCAAAGTGACATATTTCTGAACTCAAATTTGCATTATTGTTCTAGATCTTATTTCCTCTGATTATAATCTGAGAGAATTTGATGTTTCAGTGTTTGGATAACATTTTTCTGTATTTTTAACTTAATGAATTACATATTTGTATAGCAGTTGCTTTTAGTTTTTTTTATTATATGACTACTTTTATTTTCAATTTTTTTGTTGTTTTTTCAAGTCATGGTGGACATATTAACTTTTAAGCTGTCAGCAAGTTTTCACAGATCATTAAATTTGAATATATGAATGACGGCATGCTTTTAATAAGTGCACAGGATATTATATAAAATAACATATCTTTCACAAAAATTGGAGATAGGTGGGCTTAAGGAGTTTCAGGGCCAAACTTGGTTAGCGCAGTTTTGGTTATAACATTCAAAAATGTTTCATACAGAAATGTTAAAAATCAATGATTTTAAGGATTATGAATACTGATTTTAATAAATATTTTTAAATATGAGAGTTCAACAAATACAGTTTATTGTAGATCTCCTGAATACAAGCAACTCTAACTTTTTTATTTTTCTGCTATGATTGTTTGGAAAATTGGAAAAAAAAAAAAAGTTATACTTTAAGCTCCTAGAAAGTATATATATTTCTGAGAACTTTGGAAGAGGCAGGGGAATGTTCTATGTCCCTTAATCAAAGACGAATAAGCATTAATCTCACTTGCTGCACACCCAGAGAGGAGAGGCCAGCTTTGAAAGAAACATTCTAATAGACAAGCAAATATTATTTATTTATACTTGACGATTTCACTGAAACGCTATTCAACAGATATTTTTCTTCTTTTTTTTTTTCCACATCACTGAGGCATCACCAGAAAGTAGTGCTGTAAAAGTTGTAAATCACATTGTCAATTCCTGACCTTAACAATTTTTTCCAGCTATATGTTTGTTCATGCAACATACTTAAGTAAATATAAGCTTCACACATTACATTATAGCTCTTACATACCTGTAAAAGATTTCAGGATACGGCAAAATAATAACATATGTTGATTAATGTCACTATGAATAGTCTTCCATTTTCTAGAGATCCCGACTGAGTATCATCTGACATCTTTTGGTCTTCTGAAATTATTTACAGAATCACAGAATATTAGGGATTGGAAGGGACCTCAAAAGATCATCTAGTCCAATCCCCCTGCCGGAGCAGGAACCTAAACGAAATTACACAGGAAGGCGTCCAGGCGGGTCTTCAATATCTCCAGAGAAGGAGACTCCACAACCTCCCTGGGCAGCCTGTTCCAGTGCTCCAACACCCTCACCGTAAAGAAGTTTCTTCTCACGTTTAAGCAGAACCTCCTGTGTTCCAGCTTACACCCATTGCCCCTTGTCCTACCATTGGGCATCACTGAGAGGAGCCTGGCTCCATCCTCATGACATTCACCCGTAACATATTTATAAACATTAATTAGGTCCCCCCTCAGTCTCCTCTTCTCCAAGCTAAAGAGACCCAGCTCCCTCAGCCTTTCCTCATAAGGGAGATGTTCCACTCCCTTAATCGTCTCTGTGGCTCTGTGCTGGACTCTTCCAAGCAGTTCCCTGTCCTTCCTGAACTGTGGGGCCCAGAACTGGACATACTTTTTTCTTGCAGAAATAGGATGTAGTTCCACCTCATATTTTCACCACTCTAACATTTAAAAGTTCTTTATCTTGCATGTTTATTTTACTTTTCACCTACTTCACTAGGAGCTGTCGTTAAGCAGCTATTAAACAAAGTGTATCTTATATTTCAAAAAATCTTTCTCCAATACTTTATTTGCACTAAGCAGTGATGTGATACTGTAAAGAGAGGCAAATAATGTTTAATAACTACTTATTACTAAATTAGTGGCCCATGGTAGATGCTTAAAGAGTAAGTAAAAAAATAGGGAGAGGACAAGTTAGTATATTCTCCCAAGTACATTCACTGCCTGAGCTAGAAACTGCAGCCAGCCGTTTTGTCTCATACCCACTGATGGACTTCAGCTCCTTAAGTTTGTCTGCTTCCTTTTTTAATTAATATATATTTTTATTTTGATAACATTACATGGATGTGAGGAGGGTTGCTTCTTTAGATTCATATAACCATGTTTGGAAATTGAGTTTATTTAATTTATTTTGTTTAGTCTCTCTTCAAACAGAGACCAATCTGTACCTCCGGGTTTTCCTGGTTCTTTCTCTGTATAGTCCTCATTGTATTATATATATTTTGAAGGAATTTAACCAGACACTAATACAGTATTCAAGACAGGGATGCACCAAACACTTAGATAGCAGGATATTTTCCTTGTCATTCAATATTACTTTCCCAATAATTCTCATACTAAAAAATATTTTAATACACATATAATTTATAACACAAATTATAACCTGTATTTTAGCATTCTTTATATACATTTATATTTACGTAATAATTTTTAATATAAAAAGTAATGTATAATATAATTTATAAGTTAAAATAGACAGAAATAAAAAAATATTCCAGCACATTTTTTAATATATGTATGATTTGACTCCCACTAAACACTGATTTGAAATTCTCAGACAACTATTAAAAGTAACTCCCATATCTTATGTCCTATGAATGCAAACAGCCCATTTACAGCCACTTACTGCATGTAAATAATTAGGGTGCTGGGGTTTTTTCCTCATGTGCATTAGTTCTCTTATTAACAATGAGTTTGACTTGCTATTTTACCGTTAAACCGATCTATATTGTGGGATTCTTCTGTGTCATTCTCTGTCAGCCTTAGATTTGCCTTAAAAGCTGAGGAGGCATACAGTGAAGGATATGGAACAGCTGGTGATTATTCCTTATTTCTCACTGTACAGTAAATTCTTCAGTATCAAATTTAGAGTTTTCCTTTCTGATTCTCAGAAAGCTCTGTCATCTCCCTTTTTAGCCCATTTCCAGAGCATTAACAAATCTGATGCACACTACAGTTTTCTCGCTATTGACTTCTCTCCATTTCAGTTACTTCTGAAAGTTTTTGATAAATTATTATCCATAAGAGGATTTTTTTATCCTGTGACAAGGTTGTTCCTTAAAACCCTTGGCTGAGGAACACTGCTGGGAGAGTTGTACCTCCTGAACTGGCAGCTGGAATACCTTAGGGCATCTCGCTTGCCTCATTGAGATAAGGGAATTGAGAACGTAAGGTCATTCCTCAACAGTCCCATATAATTTGTAGCTTGTGTTACTGTTCTATACTCTTCTTTTCATAAAGTTTCAAAAATAATTATTATATTAAAAACCTCTTTATTTACTATTTATTAAAACAATATTTACTCATGTATTCAGTTTGTAGCCATACATATGCAAACACTTGGTTATGATTTAGTTGTCTTATAAGAGTATATATATTCTTCAAGCTGACCCTTATATTTTCTGACCCTTCATAAAATATATGTAAGAATATATATATTCTTCACTGGGATTAGGGATATATACTCTGTTTAAACAAGAATTGCAAAGAAGGAAGATTTAATTACAGTTTTCTACTGAAATTTATGAAGCACAAGTATGAAATATTTTATTTCATTAAAGAAAATTCTATTTGGTATATATTCTTGATTAAAAATGTCGTCATTGAATACATTTGGTACAGTGCAATCAAAGACAATTTGATCTGCTCAGCAGAGCAAGTGAGGCTAATCTACTAGCCTTGAAACTTTCAGACTGTCTCAGAAGTGGCTTATGCTGCAAGATGCTCAATTATAGTTAAATCGGTATTTTACTTATTAAAACAAAAGAGCAAAATACCATAAAATTATATATTACCTCTTTGCTTCATTCAGGCTATTGATTTTACAGCATTAAACTGTGTTTTCAAATCTGGTAGTTGATGCTGAATAATCTTCAATATTTCAATTGCACTTAAACCCTCAAATAGTATTAAAAACAGAGATAGGATTCAAACGACATACAAAGTCTGAGGCAGTCTTACGTAAACTGAATACCTAAGCTCTTTGAACTTTAGCTATCACCAGTAAATTCAACATATTTTCTTCTGTAAGCAAAGGCACCTTAGGACTTGTACATTATACTGGAATATGCATATACAGAAATTACAGATATTTATGGAACCTGTGTGTGAGGCACATTGCCTGCTTTATCTTTAAACCAGTGACAATATTTCACTCAGTGAGAAAGAGATAACTGCTTTGTAAAAAATTGGTTCATTTATTCAGCTCCTAGACCACCAGCAACTACAAATCTTGAGGGTGGGGGTAAATATTTCTTATTTATTTTTATTTCCATAAAAGGGTGTGTAAAAATTAGTATACCAATTAATTAAAATATTTTTCAGTGATTTTTTTTTTAAAGCAAAGTAAACCACATGAAAAGTTCAAAGAATTGCCACAGTTATCCCTGTTGATGAGCTAGTCACCCGTGAATTGGAGACAGTTCCTTTCAATTCCTGAGAAAATGCAATGCCAACCTCTATCTCCCTTTTCTCTTCTGCTAGTGCTTTTCACCTTTGCAAGTTCAATATTTTGTGGAAAACAGACTAAATCCCAGTTCTGACACCTTCCTTACAAATATTTAATCATGATTAATATATTCTAGAATACCATGGTAAGCACTACCTCTCAAAGTTTACCATGCTTTCTAAATATTCCTTAGCAGTTTCTTGATGATGTAAATTTTGTTCTCTGAATCCTCCTTTGGAATTTCTGAATTAGGAGATATGTTGCTAATATAAGAGTTTAGCAAATATATATTAAGCACTATTTTACCTCTCCCTATGCTGCAATCTTCACAAACAGAGAAGACTGAAAAAATACGTTACAAATGTGATAGTGTATATATGTATAGAGTGTCTTAAAAAAAAAAAATCTAATTACTGAAATCTAGCTTAGATGGAGTTTATATGAAGAGTGAAAACAAATACCTAAATACAAGAATTACCTATTTTAAAATGTATATATATTTAAAATTAAGAAATTTTTCACTTTCAAATATATTGTTTTCAAAATTCCTCAGCTATTATGCTCTTGTTCTGTGTTACTAAATGGTGACTAGTCAGGAGATTTGGCATTAAGAACAGAGACATAATTTATTTGAAAATGCAACCATTCCACCCCAATAAACTGATTTAATCAACTTAATGCACCTATAAAGTGTAATAAATTAAATTTTAGATACTGGTTAGATTACTGCATTCCTCCTACCTTTAAGAGAGGAGACACATCAGATATTAACCTGACATTATCTAAAAGGTCATTTTCAACATATCAAGGTTTAGAACTGTATACCCTCAGGACATGTCAGTTTTTGTCTTTTACGTACTATTAATCTGAAAAAAATAAGAATAAAATTAATATCCTATTTTGTGTGGATCAGAAAAAAGAGCAAAAGTTCTGTCACCATATTCAGTGTTATTAATAAATTTATAATACAGCTGCAGTAATAAATATAAACCATGCTTCATTGCCTGTGACTTTGAGGACTTCATTGTGTATACTGATAGATGCAAATACCTGTCAGGAAATAATACTTCGTTACCCTGTCTTAAAATGTTTTCATTTACCATTATGGTTTCATAGCAGATAAGTATCTGCAAACAATATATTTTTTGTACAAATAGAGATTAGTGTATTGCATGAACCTTGAACAAGCAGCAGAACTTTTAGTCAAAAGTATGTCTTCTCCCATTAGCCTGCATCTACTATACCACATACGAGTGCCTCCACATCTTTATATGCAGTCTGTGTCCTCAAAAACCTCACAACAAACATCTCCAAGATATCACACCAAAAATGGGCTTCTTACAAAGTAATCATAGTATCAGATTCTCTCTATGAATGCAGCCAGAATCCATATCTAGCAAAGTTTGTCCTCCTTAAAATGCTACATGGAAAGATCACAACAACATAGCAGCTCCACCCCCAGGACTTGCTGCCAGCTTTCACGCATGGCATACCTCATGCTGTCATCCTCCAGAAGTGGCAGCCACACTCTGAACCAGAGTTGTTAGGTCACCTTAACCACGTACAGCAAGCTTGGGTCTTGCAACAGCAAAACGTGGTGCTGCCACGGCAGCCAACAACTCGTGCAACTGTGCACCAATCTGTTCTGTCTCTCAGCAGCTATTTCATGTAGCTACAGCCACTGACTATGCAGGCACACAGTCTTCATCCTTCACCCACTGAAAGAGGCTGGCACAAGCATTTTGGAACAGCCAGTGATGCTGCTGGCAGCTTATGTGCTGGAACACACAAGCAGAGAAGTACATTTTTTAAAAAGCTCATGAAAAGCACTCACCATGCCAGATGAATCCTGCCTTCTGCTCTCTCCTGTCCACCTCTTTCTCACTCCTTTCCTGATTTAAATTGCAAAACCAGCATGCTGCACAAGTGGAAGATGGAGTGCAGACCCTTGCACTCCTGGTCATGTACTACCATACTTTGTCTTTGTGCAGACATTACAAACACATCAGGTGCATCTGAGATGTATCCCCAGGGCACCTCCATGGTGAGCAGCCAGCACGAGGGCCAGGTTTTACTTGCCCTTCATTGTTATTCTCTTTCTTGCACTGGCAGGTGCCAGTGGGTAACAACAGGAGCCCAAGCCAGCAAGTTTCTGGGGTGAAGGGGGTGCAAGCAAGATGCATCTGCCCAGGGTTTTTCTAGAAGAACTTCTTTGGAGTTGGGCATAAAGCTTACACGTGGTTCTCATGAGCCTGGACACAAGTGGCATGAGTGTGCTCAGGACATCCCTGAAAGGCCAGAATACCTGGAATGCGAATGCAACGAGGACACTTATTAGGTTAAGTCCTTTGCTGCTAACTTCATGCCCTGATTTAATCTTACCCTTTAAAGCGTATTTATTTATTTAAAGGATGACACCAGATGTCTTAGTGTCAGTGACCCAGGTTTCAATGAATTATAATGAAATGAGAAATGACAATATTAAACCTCTCTTATCATGTTCTTCACATGATCTCACAACTGCAATCTCACAATTCCTTTATATTGCAGAAAGCTGAACAAAAGGAGAGTACCTATCTCAGAGGAGTTTTTTTTAATAGAACTAAGTTGTACATATTGATCTAATTTTTTCCTAAGACATCAGTATCAACCTCAGGAAACTGGTGTATTTATCATCATTGACACAGACAGGTGCTAGTTTGTGGAAGTTATACTGTCAGCAAGGTGGTCTCTTTCTTCCCTCATTAAGAAAGCTTGTTACAGCTAGTTCTTCAATATCACAGAGGATTAATGTTTGTCATCATGGCAGTATCTGAAGTAATGGGAATTCAACTGCTTTATGTTATGAAATCAGAAATACAAAATCTGCTAGTTTAGAATTCAGGTAAATATTTTGGTACTGTTAACATTTTACTAAATTTGTAAATTAACACCTAACATACTATTGTGTAACTGCACACTCCATGCACGCCAGAAAAGGTAAATATTTTGTTTTTCAAGTTTTTGATTTATTCTTCTAAAATAAAATATTAATTTTTAAACATTAACATTTGTAATTAATACAAACATTAATTAAATGTAAGAAGAAATAACAGCTGTTGACACTTCCATAGTAAATTGTTAAGCATATTTTTAAGCAAATATGTCATCCTAGAGAAGGCAAAATGGCCACTCAAAATAAAACCTTTTTTTTTTTTAAACAAGTAAGCTGCTAAATTAAAGACTAAAATTCCTCCATATTTGCTATGTTATGCTAATCTACCACCCCTACACTTCTCCCTTTTGTTATTCAAAGAAATTTTGTGGTTTGGTACAACATTAGTTACAAGTAATTTAGAGAATCTTTTTCTATTCAGTAAGTATTCTGGTTAATATTGATTTTATCCCATTACTTCTATGAAACTTGCTCTATTGAAGTGCTCTAGCCAACAGAGATGGGTCCCATCTTTGTTACCAGTGATTTTTCAATAACTTAGCTGCTTTAAAGTCAACCCAGAAGGAGACTGAACCCAGCAGGCTCAAGATGACTATGAAAGTGGTAAAGACTGGAACAGACAGGTTTGGGGTTTTTACTTCTAATAGGGTTTGAGGTAATAAAAGTATAAACAAGTAATGGAGGAAACCAGGTGCTAAAAAACCCGTAAAGAGAGAAGGGAGGTAGTTTTGGGCAGTGGAAGTAGCATTTAAGCAGACACTGTAACCCAGGAAGACAGCTAGAGGACATACCAGAAAGAAATGTCATGTGGGAAAGTCTATGACATGGAAGGAATCATGAGCTCCCTGCCTCCTTAAGCCCAGATGAACAAGTAGCAGTAGAACAGGGATGCACCTTGGTGTGATGGAGAAGAGTATATACAACAGTGCAAACTAATAGGCAATATCAAATCATTAAACTGCAGAGAATGAAGATGCACGTGGATTTTGGTATCGCTGGATAGAACTAGAGTTCAATCAGTAACCAATAGTACTGATTAATGTTGCAGCTATTTAAATAAACAAGGACTGTGTAGCTGAGGGCAGTCTGTCATTACCAGGATTGAACCAAAAATACAATTGTCCTCCAGTGCTCTCCCTCCAGTGCTCACATTAATATAACTAAGTCAACTACAGATGAAATCCTAACCTAATTGAAAACATAAAACCAACTCTAAAACACATATTTAGTATATTAGGTCAAGAATTTTATGCTATTTATAGTACTTAGTGACAATGAAGATTCACAAGGATGGAAACAACACTGAAAGATAATGCCATTAACTAAAATGAATTAAATAAAAAGTTTCTTGTGGCTGTATTAAAAAAAAAAAATCTGTGTCTAATCCTACAGATCCACAGAAATATACAAATACTTTAAAGTGTTCTGTACTTGAATAGCTAAAATAGTTATAGGTATTTTCTCTTTTTTAATCTAACTGCTGTGGAGTTTTTCACCTCTTTTCTTTCCTGCTTTGCAGTGACTTGTCTCTTTCTACTTTACTGCCACAAAGGTCAACTTTCTTCATGAGCCTGAATTCAGCATGGTTAGAAAGAAATAAAGAAAATTGCACTTGTTCTGTCAGTCATAAAGATGGCTTGGGTTGCTAGCGCAACATGTTGTATTCAAGAGCTTTCTTAGATCCATCAGTTGAGGAAGTGTCCAGAACTTGACAGCTTAGCTGCCTTCTTTGGGACTCTTGTTTGACTCTAATTTGAATTGAAACTCTGATGTCTGCTAGACTTGGGGCTTCACTTGGACCCTGAAATCCAAGTGAATAAAAGAAGGATCTTCTCTCCTTATGTAAAATGAAATTAATAGACTAAGAGTATGAAGCAAACACATACAGTTCTGAAATTTTATAGAGCAAAAAAACCCCACCTTGCACTGTGATACCTGATGAAAAAAATATTTTTTGACTGTGACAGTTGACTTGGTCTTTTACATTCTACTATTTGTAGAAATTTAGTGCATTATTATAGATCATATTCATTTTTCATTGAACAACTGCAACCTTCTTTAACACTTGTATAGATATTTCTAATAAAGTAATGCTTTTTTCATTGTTTGCTCTCAGTTCCATTCATGAGGATCAGAACCTTCATTTTCTTCTGTTTTAACTGTCTTCTATTATTTTAAAGAGTTTTGTTGAGTATAGTTTTATAGTGCTTTAATATATCTACTATAAAAAGCCTTCCAAATGGATATTCAAAAGCTGACAGTAAGTAAGCCAGGAAACCTACAGTGTCCTGATGAGCTTGTAGCTAAAATGGATTGTAAAATAAGATTTCCAATAATTCATTAACTAAAAAAATTGCAATTCTAAGAAGAATGGAATGAGGATAATAAAAAACAAAGTAAGGAGCAGCCAACATATGGCAGTGAAAAAGTCAGTATGTGAAAGGAATTAATCCTGTCTGTCCCCCACAACCACTGTGTAATATATTAAGAATAAATTCCTATGTTAATTTATTGAACAACAACAACAAAAAAAGTTTTACATCTTTTATATATAGATTTGTTTTGGAAAAGCAAAAAGCAAGGTAAACAACTTCAGTTTTATTTATACAATAGAAATACAAGGAAAATTTAATGTAAAATGCCCTCATGATGTATGGTACAAGAAAATACTAAGAGGATCCTCTTAAGAGAAAAAACCACATTTCAACAAGAAATTAAAAGCTCAGATGACTTAGCTATGACCACCACCAGGCACTCCATATCACATCTGGTATGAAATGTGTGTCTAGGCAAGGGTATCCCATCTCTCTTCTCACATAAAGTCATCGCTCTGAGACAGCAACCTCAAGAATAATCACCCCACCTCCCTGAAGCATAAGTTTGTGCTCCCTTTTTCATCCCATCTTGACAATGTTCATAGTTTCCAAGTTAACCACATAGGCTCTGTGATTGTCTAGGACACCTTTGTGAGGCACAACACTTTATAATAAGGAGCCAGGAGCTGTTGCTGAATATCGCATCATGTTCCTACTGCTCAGCCACAGACGCTGATCAGATTAATTGGTGGCAAATGGCCAAGTACTGCAGTTGTACACAGGCCCTTTATTGATGGACCTGTTACTGTCAGCGTGAATGCATCCCCAGAGCTGATTCAAGTAAACAACCCTACACAATTAGAATTGAAAACTCTGCTTGCCTCTGTCTGTGTTTTGAAGGTCTGGGAATGCCCACCCTTCATCAATTTCAAACTTTTCTTGTCCTCCATGAGATTTTGTGCAAACCCTCACTGGTTAATCAAAACAGAAAAAGAGTTTTTGAAAGTTATTTGGCAGGAGACTATGTATACAAAAGAAAGGTTTTCATTTTGTTCAGCAGCATGCAATGCAGTCTGAGAACTATTACATTTATACTCTTGCAGCTCTTACGTGACTACTAAGCAGAGAAAAGAGCCTTGATGAAGGCTGTTCAGATGAAGGAAAGTCTCTTTTTTGTCTTTAATTAATCACTTTCACATTAATAAGTTTAATATAATCATTCCTATATTCTCAAAATCTCTTATTTTGACCTATAGTGGAAAAGCAGAATTACCCTGCCTACAGCTTTCTTTCTCATTTTCAACATCTTAAGCATACAATCATATAAATGAGACAATGTATGTGATCAATGAAGAAAGGAAATAACAAATTCTATCCTCCAGACCAAGGTGGCATACAGATTATCTGGAATCACAGCGGATGACAAATACAGGTCAAGCTTTCTCTCTTTGCCTCCTCCAAAAACAAGGCCTGGGACTGAGTTATTCCCGTATTAATAGAAGTTTCCAGATAGAAGAAGGAGGGAGTACCAAAGAAGCATGAAGACAGTGAACTCAGGGGACCGTACTGAAGAATCAGATTCATTTTCCCCTTATTGGCATGGGGCAGGAGATGAGGGGAAATGGGTTGATGCTAAGGAAGGAGAGGCGATATCCCTTGTAGCAGTGCATACTGCTCATATTCCCTAATTTCTCACTTAGTAAAGGATTGACAACACTCAGTGCTTCACTGCAGCCAGTGGCTGCAATTTCCAGGTTGATCGCTTGGAAATGAGACAAAGAGCAGAGCCATTACTGCTCTCTGACAATAGTTGGTTGCTTTGGGCAGCATCCTATGCTTAAAGCCATCCCTGACTGACAACCTAAGCGACAATTTGAGGGGGGCAGGGAGTAGTTACATGCAGCTCAGTGACTAAAGTCACGGGATTGTGCTGTTCTGTTCAACTCTAATCTTGCACAATTATTTTTAGAGCCTACTATATGTCCACAGTTACATACTAGTTCAAATCAATTTTACATAATTTTGAAGAAGACTTGTTTGTTCCATGAGAGCTTAAGCCGATCTTAAGCCACGATATTCTGATAACCAGTTGAGGTGGAGAACAGTGTAGGAAAAGGTTAACTTCTGTCCAGATCAGCTCCCTCGTCCAGCACACCACCCACTCATATGAACACAATCGGTCAACAGAAGGAAAGGAAGGACTTAATAACAAAGATAACGGGATGGGAGGGATAGCAGTGGCCCCAATATAGATCAATTAATATTCCTCTAGAAATTTTTAATTAAAGTCTTGTTAACATTTTCTAACCTTAATTCCAGTACACGCTGTTTGGTATTTCTTAACATTTAAATGAAGCTTTATTTTCATTTTTAAGTCTGGACAAACTAAAGAATTTCTAAACTGGTCTTTAAATAAAACAATTAAGTAATTATATTTTCGTGGTTTTGTGCATGACACTTACTTTCGCAGTATCTTCACACAACACAGGAAAAGCATCTTCACTTAAACTACACACAGAATGTTTTTAAATTATTCCACAAATTCCATTTAGTAACTGTCTGTAAAACAATGGATTAATATAGTTCAATATTTTTACCTTTTGTTTTCCTGATAGACATCAGACTCTAGTAAGGAATTATCTATTTATCTACAATATAAAAATACATAGCTTTTTCTCTGATTCATGGCTTTACTTGCATTGTTATGTTAAAGTGAGCACAATAAGCTTTAAATCACTATACTTAAAATATAACTGAAATGCTGTTTAAGCAAGCTTAATACATGGGTATCTGTCTTATGTTGTTGTGACTATAAACTCGACCCTGAATCCCACAGCAACATGGAAGACTTTTCTGCTGTTGGGACTCTGAATTATCTAGACAGAAGTAATAGATTTTCAATCTGCAAATGACAAAAAGTTTTGTTTTCCCTATGTGAAATTAACTTAGCTTGACATTGCAAACATCCATTCTAAAGCAGCATTCTGGGTCTTGGGGTTTTGTTGTTTAATTTTGTTACATAAGAGGAAAAAAAGTTAAATTGACATTGTACGTCATAACAGCCCTTGGTGAGCATCCAGTACTTTAGAAGCCTCGTTTAGTAATACATATATCTACATATTCTTCTGTTGTCAGATTTGCCCACGGACTCAGATTTCATATTTCCTGCAGATGGTCAGAAATAACATGCATGCAAGGATAAAGAGGAGGAAGCAAATTTCAAAACAATGCTATAGTCTTCATTACAGAAGTGTTCTTTTAGTAATCAAGTGTGGAGATGCACATATGGTGTCTGATTTATCCTCATATTTTCACTGATGCAAACCTGCTATGATAATATTAATGTAAAAGTAACTACACCAGTTTTCAGTCAGTCTGGGAGCACAGAAAAGGGTTGGTTTTTTTTTTCTTTTCTTTTCTTTTTCCATGAGTAATTCCATGATTTTTTTCCATGTCTAGTGAGATATATCAAAGGCTTTTGCCCTCTGCCTAAATATTTTACACTAAAATCT
>NW_010319962.1:81568-92211 GCF_000700745.2 Antrostomus carolinensis
CTGAAGGGAAAAATGGCAATCTCTTAACACGGAGCACGAGATAAAATATTTCTCCATCTGTATTTTTTTTTTTTCCCCTAGGGATATTTAAGAGCACATTCTGAAGTTTTGGTTAATTTATACGTACAATTACTTAATTTTTGTCTTCACATTCCACTCTTTTCTTTAATCCCAGTTGTGCCAGATTCTGAGCCTTCATTTGTGAACAGTTATGTGATATATTCTGGATATAAATATATATTAGTACAAACCAAAAGGAGTAGCAGGATTTTTACTGTCCAACTCCTAGAAAGCACAGCCTTTCATTTCTTTTCTCCATTTCCTGTTAATCATGAGAGACTAGGTAAACTCAGAAATGCACTTAATTATAACTTTATGGGCAACACTTCTTACAAGGTATTTGTTCATATTTAAAAACTCAAAGATATTAGATTTTCATATACTAGTAATACTAATTCTTTTTTTTTTTTTTTTCCTGGGCTTTATACAAAGTATAATTAAATTCTAAAAATAACTTACTATGGAGTAGCCTTTCTCTAGATTGTTTCTCCACCACTTACTGACAAACCTCAGATGAATATATTTGTCTAGACACATCATTTTCAATTTGGAAACTTCAACTGTGAAGTTTCATTTTTATCACTCGTCTTTGTAAATTAACTTAACCCTCACTGCACATTGCATATCCATTCAGCTTTCGCATCCTATGTTGACTGAAAAGAGTTTGACTGTCTTCTGTAGCACTTTACTATTTCTTTGTACCCCAGTTTAAGTTACTTAAAGGAGGTGTTTTAACTTGTGCAGTTTTACATTTGACATTTTGTATTCCATGAGAGGCTACAAGGTGAACATGTTAGAAATTGTTGTACATAATTAAGCACACAATATTTAACACCAAAAAAATCTCATTTGGTTTATTCAGAAGGTGGCCATTTATGGAATAAATGACTATAGAAGGGGAGGAGAAAAAAATAATTTAAAAGATAACACGGGAAACAAATGCATAATTACTGCTGGTCATAAATAGCAGAAATTGAAAAAAGAAAGTTATGCATTACAACTATCCCACACAAATAATTCTCATGCAATTATTACAGGATTGTGATAGAACTTATCCCTCAAACACTAGTCCAAAGCAATGGAAACTTCATAATGATTATTAGGTTACAAACCTAGTCTGTACACAGAACAAAGGATATGCTGAGCAACTACTTGTCCCTAAATATTCACTGGTAAGAGTGATAACAATAACTCTTTTCAGCAAATGGTATTCCTTCTTGCCCTCCCTAATTAACCATGGCTTGTAGATCAGTGGACCTTACCAAAGATTACCTCAAAAATCCAGTTCAAGTGAGAAATGGCTAACCAATGCTAAAGAATCCCCCAAATTATTAAATCTTTTCCTTTCTTAAAAACACCAAGCTGGGTCTTACAGGGATGTTAATGGATACAAATCAATGTAACACAGCATCCTCTGCTGCATGCTGGGATAAGAAAATTGGTGTGAAAAATCAAATTTAATATCTGAGGCCTTAAGAATCTCAGATGTTTGGGAAGTTTAAATTGAGTTTTCACTTTGAATCCTATTTAAAAAGTATAAATGTTTTATGTAATACTTTATATATAACATTAAAAGAACCCCAGTTTAATACTTAGATAACACAGATTTTTACAATTCAGAATTTCATTGTATGCATACAATCTACTTACACCTTCTCTGTTAGAAAAAGGAACAAAGATACAAGACTGTTTATGTTTTTACTGTTAAGAGCTTCATGATCATATCTTTAAGCTTTCTGTCAGCATTGACACACATGATAACTCCAGGAATAGATATCCAGTTTATCAAAAATACAAGACCAATTCACTACGCTTAGACCTTTTGTCTCTCACAAGGAAAGCAGAGAATGATAAAACCAAAATTATTAGCCATGTTACTTCACACTGTTCATGAAGGAGTCAGGTGTACCACATAAATTAATAAAAACACTCTATCTCATTACAGTTGGTAAATATATCACAAAATTTCATTTATATCTCTTTATTAATGAGAGCTATTCTATCTCAGTAATTATGATAACATGAGGGTAGGAGGACATTAATTTTGATATTGATTCCTAAGGCTTTAGAAATATAAATAAAATGTTCAGTATAGCTTTATTAACTTTTTGTGTATTTACCATGTGCATTTTTACAAAGACAGGCATGGAAACCCTTTCAAAAGATTACTTATGCATGGAAGAAATTACTGAGAGCCTAGAGCAGTAGATGAATGTGACTATCACACTGGAAAGATATAGAGGACATAAATATATTAAAATATTAGATTTTTGGTCCATAGGGGACACAAATTTTAAGATATGATGCCTAAAGCACTCTACTAATGCTTCAAATGAAACCCCCAAGGTGCAGCTAACCTCCTCCCATCCCAAGAACATACAAATGTAGACTATTCAAATATTTTTGTGATAATAATTCTCTAAGCATAAAAGAAGAGAATCAGCTTATTATTAGATGGTAGACTAAAATGTAATTATAGCTAAGCAACACAGTTTAACTTCACTTGAAAAACTGTTTCCAGTTCAAAGAATAATTAGCATAATTACAAAAGTTAAATCTCAAGAGTGATGTTACTTATGTTTTTTTCTTTTAGTGTCCCAAGGAAAGAACCAAATCAGTCCATGCATCAATGTGTAGAACATTTTTAATATACTATTACTATTTATTAAAAACAGCTTGGAGCAAAAATAATAAAATCTAAAATAGAATTATAATTTTCATGTTAAAATACCACCCTACTACTAATTATTGCTAGGTTTCTGAATTACATAATAATATAAAGGTAACATAAATGGAAGACAGAAACATAACATGTTAGACGACCAATTAATTTAAAATTAATATTTTTAATTCTCCACTGTACTAGCTGAGGTTCATTCACTTTAAAAGTCATAAGAAATAAATTCAAAATATGACCAGTCTTCAAACGATCATAACCTGATGCTGTGTGTCTTGTGGTTTATTCTAAATAAGAACTATCTCTGTGAAAGGACTTGATAATATGGAAGAACAGCAATGTGATGACCTGTATTTCAATTTGAAAATCAGCACTCGAAATTAAAAAACATCAGTTTCCCGCTGAAGGTGAGGTTGTGGCTAACCTTGGCTGCTGCAAGGAGCGGGAGGACCCGTACGACTTAATTCCATTTTACAAAGGCAAGTTAAAAATACTGTCAGAAAGAGCCTCTCTTCCTCCTCTGTGGCCTTTCTGCTGCTAAAACACCTGATAAACTGAACTCATGTTTCCATCTTGAAACAGAGTGAAGGACTCTCTGTTAAAATAAGATACTTCATGTTAACATCAGGCTTTACACTCCTATGAATAATGTAGGGCTAATTGGGCAAATGTTTGGAAATTGTACTGTCTTTCTGACAATTTTATGAGTCTTTACCTCTCAGCTCTGAGAAATACTTGGACAACACTGAGAAAATCTGCCTTTACCAAAGGTACTTGGTCCCAGATTTCATTCTACAGGTTCAACAATCTCAAATCTTTCATAAAAAGTGAATAGTCACCAAGATGTTGCACAAACTTTATGCCATATGAAGGCTTCTTCTTTTTGTTGACTTCAGACTCAAACTAGAACCTTAGAAAGGAAAAATCAGGCACTGTTAGAAATGGTGATGCAGAAGTGGCAAAAAACATTCTAAAAAGCACCAAAATAATTCTCCTTCTCCTGAAAACAAACTGCACATGCAAAAAGCATTTTTTTAAATGAACATGAAGCAGCTCTTCTTTTACTTGAGTACAATAGGTTATTTTCTGTTGTGTTAATAGAAAGTTAGACTGCTGTAACTCTGAAAGATAGTTATTTATGAGTTGGTCACTTGTTTATGTGCATTTAGCTTTCCATCATATTAGTTTGTTCTCAGAAAGCAGATACCAGTCTTTTCTGTTTATATACTAAATGTGTTTTAATCCTGCATTAAAAAATAAATCTGATGGTGCCAAGGATTATTTCTTAAAAGAAAATTTAGATTTTAGTAACTTTTCCATGTAAAGAATACAATCTTAACAATTATAATATAACTGTACTTCATGCACTCTCATCTAGAGTTCATACAGGGAGCAAATATATCCTAGGAATGATAGCCAACACAGGAATTTTTATGCTGGTCTTGACATTCCTAGGATATATTTGCCAACACAGGAATTTTTATGCTGGTCTTGACTAGAGGCTATCATTTTACTACGCTTTCCTGGAAAAAACAGAAATCCTTTCATGGCAAATTATGGAATATATGATTCATAGGAGAAGTTTCTTCCTAATCTATTTTACTTATCTTCTTCAATTATTTATAAGTATTTTGTCTTTATACTTAGATACGCATTGCAACTTTTTTGAAAGCTGATCATCAACATCTTGAGTTAGATCACATCTAGATTAGTGTGTCCTGTTTTGGGGCCCCCAGTGCAAGAAAACTATGGATAAATTGGAGGGAGTTCAGCAAAAAGACAGTAGGCATAAACTGAAATGGGGAAGTTCTGACTAGATATAAAGAGTAACTTTTTGACAGTTATTATTTTCTGCAGTTTATTTACCTTTTTTCCTAAAGAAATCATGGCATTTTCATGCATCCAATACTTTTGCTGCTCCTGTTTCTTGTTATCTCTGGAAGGGCATGACTATCACCAAACACAGTCCTCGAACTAAAGGATTATTTATATAATTGTAAAACTGGTGGCACTATATTCAGTCTCTAACACAAACAAAACTTGTATTTATTTTTTTTTACTGCTCTTGCATATGAATTAAGAATTACATTGATCTACCATAATAATGTGAAAGGGCTTTTTTTTTCTTTCCTTCCTAGTAATTATTGTTGACGAAGTTTAACAAAACCTGATATATTATCACTTGTAGTGGTGTTTTAAATATAGTTTATGAAAGAAAATATAAAAAAATATACAACTTGAAATGTTCAACTTTGAAACATATCATAATTTGCAAGTTATTTGAAAAAGTTTATTTCCACTACTCATCATTAAAGAAGAAGAATTCCTACCTGTTTTTGTTTCCTCACTCATTGATTTGTCTAAATGTGATTAAAAGTATGACTTACCTATTATTTAGGAAAACAAAGTTCTGTTACAATAATGAAGATACATACAGTTCAGAGTTACAATGCAGAAAGCATCTAAAATATTCTGTTTTGTAATGGAAGCAAAAGTATGTAAAGCAATGCTTTGGCAGGGGGTTTGGACTAGATGATCTCCAGAGTACCCTTCAAACCCCTACCATTCTGTGGTTCTGTTATAATCTAGAAGTTTCTATCATTTAATAAAAGAGCAGTTTTAGTCATGAATAACATTTCATATAATGAATGTTATGAAGTTTTAATACTATTTTATTTCTTTTTGTAGGTATTAAGAACATATTTGGGAAGAAACTAAAAATTATTTCAGAAAGTTTTTCACATGCTGATTTAAAAGTTATAGTGGCTTTTAGCACAAGAACACCCATTCAGTGGTAAAAATATTTCAGAATTACAATAAACCTTACTTAGATGAAAATGAGAAAAAAGCTCATTCTGTCAGGAAAAGAAAGAGGTATTTTAAATATCCTTCATCTTCCAACTAACATTTTCAAGTACTTTATTATACAAAAAGTCTTTCTGTATCCTGCTCTGAAAAGCACTGCTGGACACCAATCGCAATTAATTCAAATGCAAATAAACTGTGAACTTCAACCTACTTCAAGAAATCAGTGCAGGCATTGCCAACTCTCCCCGCTTTTAACTCTTTAGAACTTGTTATTTTCTTAATACCTGTTCAACTGAGAAACGCAGTCAAATAATTCACCACTAATTTCACTTAGCATATAGTAAAAAGGGTAATTAATTGAATTTACTTGCTAGGATCGTTTCTAGGGTAGTAAATACCTGCTTAAGTATTGCTATCAAATAAAGCTAAAAATAGATAAAATATATATATTTTCAAGTCATTCCCATACTCACTTGGTAAGGAATCATGCCTGGCTAAACCACAACAGTTTGGCTGATTTGAACTTATTTCATTACATGTCTTGACCAATATACTCAGCCAATACAACCAGAAAAATGGGAAATACTGGTAAGTGGGGAGTATTTGTGCAGAAATTTCTTTATCTGCACTGGTCCATCTGAATGGAGACACATTTGTTAATAAATGTAAGTGCTGGAAAGGAACACAACCTACCTAGTAGGAGACAAGGCTTTGTAACTAGAGGTTACTCAATTAACACAAAACCTAAAGAAAGAACTTGTGAAATAGCACAAATGAGAGTTAGCCTGTGAGTTTGATTTCTCATGACTCCATTCCCTGGGCATTAACAGTCATTGATATTGGAAATGTTAGAAGGAGCTTCATACAGCACTGTTTTCAAAGGTGCTGGTCAGCCACAACTCTTACTCAACCCGTAGCCTTCTCAATATCTTTTTAGTACAGAGACAAAGTTTCAATTTACTCTTCTTCTAGTAATGTAGGAGAGTGTTCTTTGTCTTTTCTGTGTAGCAAGAGACAAGGAAAAGTGCACCGTGTTAAATATGCATAATATCTTATGCAAATAAGTTCTTAGCCTTTTCATTTGTTGATAGCTATTCCCCATGCTTCAGGGAAAAAAAAAAAAAAGCTTTAAATATAAAACAGGATTAAACAGATTTGCCAGTAAACTTGCTAATCTATTTACTTTTCTTTAAAATTACATAGCATAATAGGCCAAGTTACACTGAATAATTAATAATTATTTTCCCTTTTTTGCCTAGAAAAACTGAAGAACATAGTTGAGAGTAACATTTGATTCATTACTCCCCCTTCAGCCTGTGATTTACTCCTGCAATATTTAACATCCTGAATTATCCCATAATACTTGCCAGTCTGGAGAAAAAGTATTCAGAATTGGCTACCTAAGTTTTATTTGACCTCTTACCTTTGAAGTTTCTAAGCCAAGTTCAGAATTGTTAAAAGGCAGAACTATTTATATTGGAGCTCCACCTTTTTATTTAGGTTTCAAAGTAACAAAAGCAAGCAGAGCCTTGCTTTTGTTAGTATTTTTTAGTCTCTAAAAGTCACAGTAGACACACACACAAAATTTACACTTTCTAAAATGTTATATAAAACAACAGTTTAGAACTGCCTGCATTTAAACCAGGGGGTGAAAAAAAAAGTTTGCTCTTTATTAGAAATATAATTTGTGCAAGAGTTCTTTTTTCTAGGATTAAATATCCTTGCTTTTTTTAAACAAATACTGTGGACTGATAGATAAACTCACATAAAAAAATATCAGAATGACAAACCAGCATGATTAGATAGATCTAGAACTGAGCAACCATAACATTTGGGTTTTTACTGAGTACCATTTACTGTCAAAGGCTATAGCCCAGTAATCAGCCAAGTGATCCACTATCAAGTGGAAGCTTAGGATGACTGACAGATTGTATGCATGCTGATTATCATCAATAATCATAAGCGTATGCCCTCACAGTCACATCTCTCTGGGTTGGTCAGTGTAAGCAAGGTCTATAAAGCAGCACTTTAAACAGGGGTTTCCCCTGAATACTGATTTTAGGACAAAACTCCTCCCTGACTTTGCATTAGTTCTGCAGTCAGCTGTTTGGTCAAGTCATTAGTATTCAGTTTTCTTCAACTTTTGAATGGTGTTGTTAAAGATCTTGGAACTGCACACTATACAAAATCACATCCATATAAGTATACAAATGTGCTCGAAGAAGAATTACTACAGAAGACTGACTTTTTCTAATTAGAACAGATGACCAAAATGGCTATGGACTCCACTTGATGTATATGTATATTTAGAGCATAATTTTATTGAAAAATAACAGCGCCACTTTATTTCCTTGAGAGTCTACATATAATTTCAAATCTCTGTTTTTTTAAACACGACTTATAAAATAAAGCAGACCAAGACAAATGAAGGCAAAACATTGCATAGAAAATACAATCAGATATAAGATATAAATTTAAAAGTGCAGAATTAATGTCTTTGTATCTATCCTAGGTTTGGCTGGGAAAGAGCTAATTCCCAAGAAGCTGTGAGGTGACACAGCCAGAGTAGCTGACCCAAACAAGCAGATATTTGATACCATATGACCTCATGCTCGTCATGTTCACTATATACACTGGGGAAGTTGGCCAGGGGAGGAGGGCATCAAGGTTCAGGAACAGGCTTGGCATCAGCTTCCGGGTGGTGAGTAATTACATTGTGCATCACTCACTTTGCATATTCTTTCAGTAGTATTATTGTTATTATTATTTCTTCTCTCCTTGTGCTGTCCTATTAAACTGCCCCTACCTCAACCCATGAGTTTTACCTTTTTTTATTTTTTTTTTCCCCGACTCTCCTCCGCTTCCCACTGGGGCAGGGGAAGGAGTGGGCAAGCAGACATGTGATGCTTAGTTGCCAGCTGGGCCTAAACCAAAACAGCATCAAAGTTTATTATCTGGTAAAATGACTGATCTCAGCAAGATCAATGACTTTTACTCATGAATGATGGTTGTAGTCCCTTTGCAGTTAGTGGGACTGTGTGTATGAATGAAGACTACTCAAGTGAACAAGGATTTTCAGATTCAGGTCCTGTACATTTACAGATAAACATCAAAATTTGGGCCATATACTTAGTGGTTTAGAGGGGTTTTGTTTGCACTGCATGCTTCAAAATTAACTTTTCCAAAATATTTTTGAAATATTTACTTCAGAAAGCAAGCATCCTGAATCTTTATACTTTAAAAAGTATCATTATTTAAAACTACATCAAAACATTTCAAAGCAAATTAATATTCATGTCAATGACAGAAGATAAGAAGTGTCCTCGCTGATGGGTAAAATACTAATGAAGGTTTGAAACCAATGCGAGTGCTGTGTAATAAATTTTCATTCCCTACCATTCAAGACAGAAAGGCAACACCTGCTTTATAACTGGGGGCAGGAGGGGGGAATAGTAAAACATATGTACTTCCTAATTCTACCTGCATTTAGTTAAATTCTTGGCAACCTAAACTATTTTCTTGTCAATTTGCTTGCTTTCAACTTTACTACTCAGTAGTTCTGTACTTCTGCCCAGTTGTTATCTTTATATTCTAGCTGATCAAAATATTCAGTAAAAACAACACACATTAACATTAAATAAATTATGCAGGAGTAAAAAAATGCTATAGTATATGAAACAGTCTCAACAGCTTCATCTCATCAGCAAATGTTCTCATGCTCGCAGTTGCTACAACTGCTAGCATTTGTGCCGGACCACTATGTTAAGAAACAACCGTGGTTTAGGTCCCAGGTTCCAAAGGAAATTCATCACAACCACAAGAGTATGAAGTGTCACATAATGCTAAAAAATACAGGGTAAGGACCTCATTCACCTTCTTGTTCTGTTCAGCCATCTCAGTAGTGCTGGCTAAATGCAGCAGCAACCCATTCCTTCTGGAATCAGCCTTAATCTCAGACAGAAATCCCTGTGTGGTCCTCTGCGTGTGCAGAAATCCCTGCGTGGCCCTCTGCTCTGTGTGTGCAGAAATCCCTGTGTGACACTCTGCTCTGCGTGTGCAGAACTCTTAACAACTCACTGAAGCAGTAGAAAACCCCTCTGCGAAGCAAAGCACTCTACCCAGTTTGCAAAAGGTTAAACGCTGCTGAAATAGCAAGACATCTCATCTGCCCACGCTTCCCAGTTCCATCCAATTACCTATAACAGCAGTCTTCTAATGCAACATAATATGGTATTATTAATCAGAGATTCACATTTACACCTTGTTGTAGCCTGGAGGAAGGCCTGACATTCATCAGTCAATATCAAAGGAAAGAATCCACAACTTTCACAGGCACATGCATATCACATTGACCTTGGAGATAGAGGTGGGATGATACCTTTCAGAAAGGTGCTCTTTCACAAATTCACAGGATTACAGTGTTAATTTTTTTATCAAGTAACAAGGTATGACCATCCTTCTGTTACACATGCATACAGGCACAAGAACACAGAGCGATGTGAGGCTATGCTTTTAAATCCTCTTTAATTCCTACTTTGCTCTCTACTTCCCAGAATGACCTTACATATCTCTTCTTCTCTCAGACAGAATCTATTAGAGCTTTTCTTGTCCCCCAAAACTGCTGTTTCTATCAAGCAGCTTCTATATCTTCTGATATCTCTTTATAAAGCTCAAGATTTCTAGAATAAAATATTTTTGAACATTTAAACTGTATCCTAACAGCAAGTTTTTAAGAAAAAACAAACCTCTAACTTCTCATTCTAGATTCCTCTTTTGTTTACAGAGCCCTTTTCACTGAAAACTGCACACCTCTTTCCCAGGCATTGCCCCTACACTGACCTAAGCTCCCAACTTTGCTCTGCCTTTAATTGCCAGCTCCTGCATCCCTTTTATTGCCCCACTACCGCTTATATGCAGATACCAAATGAAGAAGAAAAAGTAGGAACCAAAAGAAAAAAAAAAAAAAAAAAAAAAAAAAAAAAAAGAAAATCCTGCTTACCTTATCCAAGAGTCACTAAAGTCCGCAAGGAAAAACAACAAACGCCGGGTCCCCGTGAAAGAACCGCAAACAGAGGAACACTCCTTCGGCTGACAAAGC
>NW_010319963.1:0-12579 GCF_000700745.2 Antrostomus carolinensis
GAACTGGACTGACTGCTACACACACCTGAACCGGGCTGCAGTGCACACCTGAACCAGATTGCAGCACACACCTGGATTGGGCTGCAGCGCACACCTGAACCAGACTGCAGCACACACCTGGACTGGGCTGCAGCGCACACGGGAGCAGGAACAGACTGCTGGCTGACTAATAAGGCTGGAGAATTTGCAGCGTCACCCTCTTTGGCTCAGATGGAGAGAAGTGAGGAGGGAGATGCTGTGTCTGACTTCAGCCAACTCCTTCTTAGAAGTGAATGCTGAGAAAGCACCATCTCATCCCAGAACCTGCCGAGTGTGCCATTCCTGTGTTTGCCCAGGCAAGGTTCTACTCATTAAGCCTCCTCGCTTCCCTTCAGGTGGTTTTAATTTCTTCCAAAATAGACGAACAAATCTGAAAACTGTGAAATAAAAAGCAGAAATTATGCTTCTGCCACCAAAGCCTAAGTAACTCATGACCTGCAAGGATATAAGGACAAGTCCCTAACAAGTGGGCACAATAAATTTAAAGAGTAGCTACAATAAGTGTGTTTGATTATTTCACTATTCCCAAGGAAAGGCAGGAAAAATAAAATTAAAAAGTATCCTTTCCCCCTCTCCGAGAGGACCCTAGATGACCCTGAGCCTAAGTGTGAGGAAATTCTAGAGTTTGCTCACTTTTGAAGTATAGCTGTCACATACTTTGATTCCCCCAAATAGATCCTAATTTTTATTTTAGAAATTAAGTTCAGGAAGAATGTGAAGATTTCATACTTTTCTCTGGATTGTGTGACAACTTGTTTGCAGCAGCGGTTGTAACTCGGAGCAGGCAGCCTGCTATCATCAAGCCTAGATGAACTCTCCAGCGGGTTCACAGAAGTTCAGTGCCCCCAGGTAGTGCCAAACAGCACTGGTGCTGCACAGAAGGTCTGTGTATGTAATGAGGAGAATACACTCAGGACACTTGTCATAGCTGCACAAGCAGTACGGGTAAGCAAGAGCAGCAATTTCATCCACCTACACACCCTGCACTCACTGTGTATGCAGGGGAGTGTGTCTCTCTATGGAATCTTTGATGGAAGTACATCAGTTCTGGTTTGAAACAGCTTACGTGATAAGTAAGCAGGACTTTAATTTAAAAAAATACCTTAAACTCTTAAGAGAAAACTAACTTGCTGGATAGGATTCCAAAGAGTGAGAGCACTTGATAGTTCTTGGGAATTATCTGGAATTCATTCAAAAAGAAACAGTCCTGTTGGTACTTGTGATGCATCTGCATTTGTGAACAGCTATGGGACATGTGATCAGGCCAAAGGGAAACACTAAACATCCCTCCTTCCATTTGCATGACGAGTACTGAAAAAAGTAGAACCCTAAAGACAGTACAAAAGCCCCAGAGCCATAAAACCTACAATGTCCTACCAGAAGGGAACAGGAAAGCTCAAGCACGCCACCAATATCCTTCACGCCTTCAGCACCTCCAACTTTATCAGGAAAAGCATCCCAGGAAGAGGATGCTGCCCCTACATTGTACAAGAAAGTAAAGGACTCCTATTATATCCTGCCAATGTGACCTGGGAAAAAAATTCCAGCACTTGTTTTAAACTTGATTTTATGAGTGGAGCACACCAATATGGGACCTGAGAGGTTCTTTAAGACCACTAAGCATACTGGCATATGCCACTACTTATCCTGCTGTCCAGTCCCTGTTGTTTTAGAAGAAGATGAAAGGGAAGTTCCAGAAGCCAGATTAGGTAGCAAGGGGAAAAATTCTAACTTCTTCCCAGCACCTACCCCTTAAGCCTTGGGTAAATTAAATATAAATCAAGGGCAAACAAACTGTAACCAGGGGAGCAATTCAAGTAGTCTACACACAGCTGTTTAATGTCACTTGGGATGCCCTAAGGTATCTTGCCTGGCCTCCAGCTGCTGGTCTAGAAGGATGTGAGTCTCTCATAGGGCTTGTGCCACATCTCTTGTGTTTTAAATACCCTAAGGCACCTAAAATAACACTAAACACTTAAGTTTAGGAATGAGGACTGCTCCTCAAGGGTCAGATTCATTAACTAAATGCAGGTGTATAACAAGCCTACATGCAAGCTAACTGCCTTGTGTTCCCCTTTATAATTGATGGACAGTAAGTGAATAAAATCAAAGGAGTATGGGATGAGATTCATCTTCTAATACAGATGCTTACAATTGGCCAAGTCTTCTCTTAATCTTTCTCCCAGAGACATTAACAAATCAGTCTTCCAAAGCTTCAGTGATCAGTCTTCAATTTTTTTAACCCCAAGATTACTTTTATCCTGTCATGCAACCTATTCTACCAAGATCTGGCTTGAAATTTTCAATACTTTATACCAGAACCTGCCTAGGAGATCGGTGGTTCCAGAATTTCAGTCTTTAAATGGCTAAGAGAGTAAAGAAACCGGAGAACATTTTTTACTTTTTCAGTTGTACTTTCAAACATAACTTCTACGGTAAAACAGATCATTATCACCCAACTTCAAACATCTTCACTGCAGAACATCTCCATGAACGTCTGATGTCCGTACTACTATTACCAACCACCAAAATCTCGTCAATACAGTGAAGTGAGTCATTGTCTCACACTAAAGCAGTCACCCACATCAAGGCTGATGAATCTTACAGTTGCTGTACATTTTGTGAGCCATCAATCTGTACTAACAGCTCCTTTGTACGCTGCTACAGGTCCATTTTAAAAGGCAGCCAGCACAGCTGCACACATATTCCAATGGATCTCTCACCAATGCTGTATTTGAGACAAAACTGCCTCCCTGCTCCTACTTGTACATCTGCGGACGTTGCCACGGCACTGCACTTCAGCTTGCTGGCTACTCTCACACCACAACTGCTTTTTAAAGACTACATGAAGGGGGGACTATGAAATCCTGTGATATAATAATGCAAACCACTAGCTTAGCATTGAATATTGCACGTCAGTCAATATCTGGTTTGCATATCGAGACTCAGCATTTCACTACCCATTCTAGCTGTACCTGTGGTCAGCTGGGTCAAAGGAAGATGAAAAGCCCTACACACATTTACCCAGTAGTGCAATGAGGAAAACTACTTCCCGACTCTTTCAGAGAAGTCCTACAATATGAGACTTGATTATCACTGCTGTTTTAATGTACAGATGGAAGAGCAGTAGCCATGACTAGCATGCAGCACACAGTCCTACTCTACAGGAGGCCGGACTGACAGAGAAGAGAAAAGCAGAGCGGAGCAGAGCAGAAAAGTGCAGATACAAAGGGCGAAAAAGGCTCAACAGTCTTTTAGCCTGAACACCCTCGTCACTTGTACGCACGGGCAGTAACATTCCTCCCAGTAACTATATTTAAATATATATAGTAGAAAGATTATTTAAAAGAAAATAGCTGAGAGTCAACCATTTTCTTAGCAAGCTACTTCAGCATTTATTTACTCTTATTGCAGTGAAAATGCATCTTATTTCACAGAGTAATCTTTATCTTCAGATTTTAACTATATTATAATGCTCCATTTGTGCAACTGAAAAATTACCTAATATCAGATCTTTTGTCTGTTCCAAGGGCAGTGTAAATTACTTCTAAGCTTTCTCCATGATAAACTGAACAGACTTTCTGTTGGTAGGGCTTTTCTCCTGTCCCAGGAGAAGGTTTGTGGCTTTTCCTTAAGAATTCTCTGAACTGTCTCTGGTAATTTAATTCATCTTCACATCACTGAATCTTCAATTCTATAATTGCAACCTTCATTCTGGATTTCTGTATATTGTTTTATATCTGGCTGTATTAAAATACATCTAATCAGATTGTAGTATTGTAATGTTTACTGTTATTTACTAAATATGATGTTTATAAATATATTTACCACTTCCTCAGATTTGATGTGATCCTTGAACTTTAGTAGACTATTTACTGATTATGTAAACATTTTATTGTACTCTTGGGCAGCACTGGAGAAAGACTCAATTGCTGGTAAGTCTGACAAAAATGAGCTTTATTAATACCTTGTCTTTAATGATTGATACTAATAAATTACTATTTTATTAACTACCTAATGCAAACCATGTTAATTTAGCATAATGTAGGATTTTAATCACATTTCAGAAAGCATTTATTTAGATTATTTTGAGAAGTCAAAGCTTATTATAATATGTATACTTACACCTTCACCAACCAAAACTGTCTATTTACTTGAATCCCAGAGGCCATACAATTACATCAGGTTTTTTCCTTTGTATATATTACCTTGCACTGGCAGCACATGGTTTCATCTGCACTATCCTGGCCTTTCAGCTCAAATGGTTAGTTTTTTTCCAAAGTTCCCTGCAATTATCTCTAGATTTAATTTCAGTGGTTATTACCACTTACTTTCAGTAAACTTCATGAGAGATCATATTAATGTCTTTTGAAAGTAATGCACTTTTATTGCCTGAAACAATGTTAGCATATTATCTGGCTAACAATTGACCATTAGGATATGGATTTGTGATCAAATTACTACAAAGTAAACTAAGTTTCCACAAATATAATGATCCACAGTACCTGTAATACATGTTCCTTGTCATGAATGAAAGGCACCTTCTTCTTCAACAGCAGTGAACTGTAAGACCTTGCAGCTACCACAGGGTATGACACAGTAAAGGTACGTGCATACAGGCAGCTGCTATGAAATCGTTAGTGTGCAGTGACACAGCTGAGTGTGCACCCACATCCTTAATCTGAAACTGTATTCAAAGTAACACATTTCAATCATTCTTCTCTGTGTAATTACTGAGATAGCTTTTCCTTACATAAATCCTGATGATTTAGATTATAATCCTCCAGAAATACTATAGTTTTTCCCAATCCCATTCCATGCCATATACTGTACTTTGCACTCTGTGTATTGTCTTCTTTAATACTAAATGTTTTCAATGTAAAAGCCCCTTGGAACATTTGCATTTCACCTGCCATTTACTCCTATCTATTTCTGTGTTTTCTTTCTGATTTCTCTAAACAAAGACTGCACAAATTCTCAGTGTCTCCAGGCTTCATTCTCACTACATCTGAACCCTCTCTTTACTGTATGTTTCTGGGAGAACAGAACATAAAATCAGCTGTACTGGATCTAATCAAAGGTCTGCCAAGCCTAGAAACCCATCTCCAACAGGAACTAGGAGCAGATGATGTGGAAAACATATAGGGACAGGCCAAGCATTTATGATGCTTCACCAGCTTCTCTAAGCCAATTTTAGCCACTTGAGGCTCAAGAACCTCCTGACCTGGATCTGCTTTAATAAATGTAGATAGCTTCAAAGGATTTTGCTATCATAAACTCACACAGAGTTTCTCCAAACCCATATAAAAGTTCAGCATCTACAACAGCCAGAGGCAAGGAGTTCTACAGCTCAGCAATACAGTCAAGAACAGTCTCCTTCTCCTTTGAATTTGCTGCTTGTACTTTGTTTTTGTTTGGATAGGAAAATCAACATCTATTGATCCTTGTCATGCCACTCTGATTTTATACATCTGTCAACTCTCCTGTCGCTTTTCACCTTTCTAGATGGAGAACCCTAACTTATTCAACTGTTTATTATATGGAAACTATTCTGTGCCTCTGATGATCCTCTAGTCTATTCTCTTCTCTGAATTTGTTTCACTCTACTGTATTATTTTTTGATATGGTGGGAATGGAGCTGCAAGATGGAAGTGAAATATGGTTTTATATACAGTGTTTACCTTCTGTTCCTTTCCTAATGTGCCATTTGCTTTATGACCACTAAGGAGCAATGAGCATCCTGCTGATTTATAGGATAGAATTACTATGCTTTGTGGTTTTTTCTTTTAGTCCTGCTGTTGCTGAACTGCCTCTCTGACAACCAATTGATTTTCCTGAATCCCAAGAGGCTACAGGCAAACAGCCTTGCTGGTGTGGTTGAATATACAGTCATACTAAAAGACTCTGGTGAGGAGTCAGAATCCCATTGTACTAGATGAAATACCAGCAATTAAGTTCTTGTTTAAGGTGGTCTCATAATTGTAGAATCATAGAATAGTAGTGTTCGGAAAACACCTTTAAGATCACTGGGTCAAACCATAAACCTAACACTACCAAATCTATCTCTAAACCATGTCCCTAAGCACCTTGCCAATAATATAGGCCCCATTAGACGTGATAAACAGATGAAAAAGAAAAATGAACTGAGAGGTACAAAGGAACAACTGGGAGATGTGCAAATTTAGCACTATACACATAATCAGTTGTGGAATTAAGTGGTCTGTAGGCACCATACTACAGATAGTTTCTATAGGGACATGTGAAAAACAATTTTTTGATGGAGCTTCTTAACATAAAGAGAAGCATGGGAGAACCATCACAATGCCTAGAGGATAAGCAAAGTAACTGGCATCAGACAGATAGAAAAAGTCTGTTAAGGAACCATGTGCTTGGTTCACGTGCTCCACCATGAAGAGCACGTGGACCAAGGTGAAACATTTGTGAATTTATTTTTACAGGGATTCCAGACAAACTTTCATTTATCATTTGACAAGTCATCACACTGGCTCCCATCTTCTCCATACAAGTCCTGCAGTACTTTGCATTTACTGTTCCTCTGATTTTCCAGTTACTCAGAAATGGTATTTCATGAAGTCAGGGGAAAAAAGTATTGATCCACAGTGTCTTCTCTCCACATGTTCTAGAAGGCTGTTATCATTATTTGGCATTTCATGCAGTTCTCTGCTATATCCCAAGCAATCACTTCATAAAATGATTATGTTCATTAATTTTGAAATATCAAGAACACCAGTCATAATTAGAACCTTACCATAGTAGATAATGAGTGAACCAAAACTGCAAACATTAGTTCCTTCCCAAGAAATCCTTCCTCTAAGTATAGTAGATGGGACAGTGATGAACACAGACAGGTACAGAGAAAGCTACAGAAAGAGACAAGTATTCAGTACACCAGCTCTTTAGAACTTACTTTTTAGCATGGTAATATGGGATAGTTGTTGGGTTCTTTTCAGGAGGAAACCAAAGGAGAAAAAGAAGGCAGGCTTTGTAGCTGTTTATGAGTAACTCCTCCCATGCTTAGGGGCAGTGGATAAAGGCGAGCACGAAGGAGCTTGTTGAAAACATAACAAGTGGGAGATGAAGGCTGATATAATGGGCTGATGAGAGGCAGGATTCAATCTCTCCGCAGCAAAGGTCTCCTCCACCCGTCTGCTTGGGCTTTCCCAAAGACACTGCATTGGTTGCTACTGTGCCAGTGCACCCCTGCACAGAGAGTACTAATGCAATCACTCCCCTCCTCCGCCAAAAAAACATTAGCAGGGGAGAAACAGGAGGAGAGAAAGGAGCATGCAGCAATCCGTGTGCAATTATCAAGATTTTTTTTTTTTTGAGGAGGGAGTCTCCAATGGAAATTTCCCTTTGGCTTGGCCTGGTGTAATTGGGAGTGACTTTACTAGTTTTGATACTTATCACAAGCATTTGGTTTTTGTGATCCGCAAAAGCTATCAGACGCTCTTAATACTGGAAAGAGTAAGCAGTGATGTGATCACAGTCTATACCTATCTCTGCAGAGAAAAACATTCAACCGTAAGGAAATGTAGGCAGAGAAGGGAAAAGTAACTGGCAGATGAAGCTAGTTATAAAAATTCTCCCTTTACTTCTGGATTAACACTAACAGCAAAAGCTGGAAAAAGTACAGACCTGCTGGCTTGTGCATCATTTGCTGCCTGTCCATATTATGTTCCATTTCAATGGACTTTAACTGTTTTGTTGCTTTTTTTAAGAGAGCAGCATGAAATTCTAGTTTCAGCTGTGCTGAGTGGATGATCATCACAAAGCCCTACAGATTTAAAAAACAACAACAACAAAAAAAGGACTTGCATTTTTCCTGATTCTGTGAATCAAGAGTGATGGACTGTATTTACCCAGTCTGAGAAAAGGGACACTGGCTCAATGTTTCCTTGCTCTCTCATCTGCTGCTGCCTGATGTCAGCCCTTGCTGATGTCTCAGCACCTCAGGCTGCCTCTATCTTCCTTCCCAATGCTGACTCCAGTGCTTGTTGTTACGTGTTTTGCCTGCACAGCAAGTTCCCAGATTGCCTTTCTCAGATGATCACTTCCCTGGCTGGACCTGCTCCTCTGCTTCAAGACACTCCCAAAAGCTGAGGCCTTTGTAGGTGTCTCCGCACCAGCAGAGGGAACAGCCTGAGAGGAAGCAAGGTCTATCACTCTGGCTGGAAAGGGCTAGGACAATCCGATCTCTGCCTGAGACCTCATGCTTATATGCAAGTATAGGCACAATTTGCTGGGCTTGAACACTTTGTCTTTTCACTGCCCTGGACACCAGTAAGAAGAGAAGGGCAACACAGAGAGAAGAATTTACTTTAGCCTGCTGGACTCCACAGACAGCCAGAAAGCCCCCTCTGTGCCATTAACATTTGAAGGGCTTCCAAACCCTGGTCAGGAAATTAATGAAAGTGATTTGGGGAGTCAAAGAAGCAGCAAATGCTGAAAAAGCAGCAGAAAAAAATTTTCCAAGAGAAAAATGTACAGCAGCAATTTCCAAATGGTGACCCAGCAAGCAGAAGTGCACGGCCACAGGTGGCCCATGCACAATGTCCAATGACATCACTTACATCTCTTAAAGGTGGACTGTGAAAAAAATTCAGGTTTCCAAAATGTCTAGAACCCCCAAAGTTTAGAAATCAATTATTTTTTAAAAATATTTAGCCTTATAAAATAAAAAAAGAATATATGAAAACAGGTTGCTAATATTCTGAAAGGGTCAGTTTTAGGAGGTGACAATAATGCCTAAGGTGAAACTACTTGAGCAGACATTGTGACAATAAGACACGAAAAATGTTGGTTTGCTCTCAATAAAATGTTGTGCTAGGTAAATGATTTGGGAAGGGACCTGTCTCCTGGAATATGGTTTAAGGTATGGGGTTTTTTTTCCAATTCCACATTGTGTGATGGAGGGACAGCTAATGCCTTCTAATCCTGCTGCAGCAGACTGAATAACCTAAATTAACAGTGACAGATACGCTCATCCTTTCCTGGAGCTACTCCTACATGTGCTAGCTTTCTGTACGAAGGATTTGACATCTACTGAGAAAGGATCTCTCCATTTAAGGCCTCTCACTTGCCAGTCTCACAGTGATGTGCCTGTAGCACTTTTAGTTTTCAAATGTACCCCAGAATTTCCAGGTTTAGCCATAGCACATTGTCATGGAAATTTTACAAGAGCTATAGTAAAGGATGCTGGATACCTTCCTATTAACAGCTCTTCTCACCAAGCAAGGCTCAGCTATGTTCCCCAAAACAGCATGGTGATGTTTGGGTAAAAGTCTGAATTACACCCTTTCTCAGACACAACTGTGCCTGCTAAGTTCTCACAGCAATTATTTTTCCTCTTTTGATTTTCCTTTCTGTATTTTCTGCTGAAGTCTCTCTGTGTTCTCATTCTCAATGTTCTCTCAGTTTTAGGCTGTAGGCTCAAAGCCTGGGTTGCTGTTAAAATTTCTGTTTGGAAGATGAAAACGTGGTATTTGTTATTCCTGTTACAATGTCATATATACAACCCTTAGGCCTTTTCTTTTGGTCAACTGACCAGGCTCTACTGATCATGCTGTGTGAAAACATTCAAGTGAATGTGATCCCATTCTTTACTCCAGATGGTCTTATATGGGTCTCAGTCATTGTTTAAAAAAAATAGTATGTCTGCCTGCTGTAGTCAAGGAGTTGCACTTCATCTGAAGTCATGGTCATCAGATGAGAAATTGTTTCAATTAATTGAATCAGATGATTTGCTGAGCTTCCAGAGATTACAACTCTATCTTCCATATTACATACATTTGTCAGCTGACCCTGCGAACTGGCATAATAAACTCCTTTTGTGTCTAAGGTGAGTAGTAAATGTACTGAATGCTACAGGCATGTGGCAGAATAGAACTGGGAGCCTGGTCAGCACCTCAGAACACCTGGACTCCCACTCACCTCTGCTAATTTGTCAGTGCTTTATATTCTTTGCTGGAGAGTCAGGAAATTAGCCAGACATTCAGAACGTCCAGGGGATCTTCCTACAGGCCAGTGGAAGGGAAAAGTAGCGGAAAAATTACATGTCGTAATTTTCCTTGTGAAGTGGTTATTGAGACAGCATGTCAGCATGTCAATCTTAACTGTCTGTGCAATAAAGGGTATGGAGTGGCATGTGTAAATCCAGCCTGTAGACTCACTAGGGCAACGCCTGATGTTTACAGCTACTGAAAAATGAAATGCGATCCTGCGTGCAAAAGTGGCCTCTTACAGAAAGCAGATTACCTGAAGAGATAGAATCATAGACTCATTTAGGTTGGAAAAGACTATTAATATCGTCGAGTCCAACTGTTAACCTAACACTGCCACGTCCACCACTAAACCACGTCCCTAAGCACCACATCTATGATAGCAACACTCATGCCAAGCTTCCTCTCGTTTAGTCAATCCCTTAGGTAGCAGCTATAAGGAAGTCTAAAACAGAGAAGAAAAGGTCCAACAGTGTAAGGTGTAAGTTGGAGAAGAACTGAATGCTGCCTTTGATTTTTACTTTCCCCCACATCCTGATTTTAGAAATGCACTCATGAAACTCCTCTTCCTCATTAGGGCTACAAAAAAATCCAGCCAAATGGGGCCTGATAAGCAGTCCAAAAGTGTTCTATTTAACCATAAAATACAAAGAAGTCCAGTCCTGCAAGGTTTGGAGGTGAATTTCAGTTGCTTGGAAAATTGTGATTGCCTGAAAAACGATATGTAGAATGCAGGTGTCTCTGTCCTCAACCATGACACTGCTCTGGCACAATCATACCAGACTGCGGTATGTGGCATTTTCACCTTCTCCTTTGACATGCAACGTTCCCTACAACCACACAAAGAGCATAACTTTTTTCCTTCAGAATACTACTATTTCCACTGCCAGGTGACAACAAACACAAGCCTCTCTTAGTTCCTCAAATACAACTCTAAAGATAAATGGGAGTTAGGCCAAAATGAAAAAGACTTTCTCTCCCCAAACTGCAGCCCTTCTGTGGCCTTGTAACAGGGTGACAGCATGCTATGTTTTTTTCTGTCTGCTTTTCCTCTTCATCCAGTGAAAACACGTGCTATTGTAGGCTACGAAAAGCTATCCCGGGTCACCGATGTTCTGCACTGCCATAATTGTCACAGCTCTGTTTTGGGGCTAGTTTGTTGTCTAGAGCTGTTACCCATGTACGTTTGGCCTCTATCACAGCTGAGCTTATCACAACTTTCCCGAATTAGAGGTTTTCAGCAGAAGAAGGATACTATAGGCACTTCTGTCCTTTCACAAGTGCCTCCTCCCCCTCTAACTGTTTTAGAAGATAGAGAACACGGTCCTCAGGCCAGACGAAAGCCATAATTGACCTCTATTGACCTTAGTCAATTTAAAGACCTTCCCCTTCCTTTCTGCTCAAACACAAAACCCGAGGTCTGACAGATAGTCTCCCATCCGTGGAAAAATTTAGTGAGTGTACACACACGTGCCTGTGCATGCATGTGTCCACACGCATCTGTCTGTGCTTTTGCATGTACGTGCACGAACGTCTGTGTCGCTGCTTGCAGGCCATGTCGGCAGACAGCTACACACCCATCCGTGTGGAGCGAGGTCAAAGCAAGCAAAGGCGCAGTGGGCCTCAAGAGCTGTTTCGTGGCTCTTAGCGTCCTGCAGACCTCAGCCTTTCCAACACCACCAGTGAAGTCCTCTTTTGTCCCAATCTTTCAACCACACATCCCTACAGTGTTACCTATCCCAAGGAGAAGGCCAGCTCCGGCTCGATCATGGGAAGCTGAGTCAGGCTGCAAGATCTCTTCCCAAAGACGTGGATAAGTTTGGAAATACCCACTCTTTGAGGCTTTCTCAAAGGACATGGGACACAAGTTCAGTGAAGCAGTTTTGACCAGGCTACCTGAGGACTGACAGGTCTCTTCCCTCACCAGCCACAATGCTGACTGTCTGTGCTGGGACATTCTCCCTCCCCCCTTGCCTCTCCCTCCTCCTGGGACTCTCCTTTCTCCCAGTCATGGTGTGGCTGGGAGCTCCTGCTACAGAGCCTTTCTGCGTTGAAGCAGCCATATCTCCTGCCCACGGACTGCCTGCCGAGGTCCCTGCCCCAGATCCCAAGCACCCAGTGCTGTGTAGACGAACAGGATAGGTCCTCCCCAGCCCTCGCCCACCACCTCACGCGGCCATTCAGGTACCCCAGGAGGTGCCGGCACTTCTCCTACCTTCCCAGGTGAGCCAGGGCAGGTAGTAGGTTGTGATCTCTGGCTCTCCGCTCCCCTGGACGTGCCTGCAGCCTGCTTCACAGGCACCTCTGAGCCAGCGAGACTCAAGCTCCACCCAGGGCAGAGGGTGAGTAAGAGCGAGAGAAAGGCAAACTCTGGAGAGTTATTCCCTCCCCAGGATTGCAGGGGAACCAGAGATAAGGGCAGCACATTCCTGAGCCGCGGGCGGCCTCTCCCTTCCCGTCTGCCCTGAGCCTGTCAGACCAGCTCGGGCCTGGCTGCCGAGCAGGCCTGGAAGCAGGC
>NW_010319963.1:12640-12936 GCF_000700745.2 Antrostomus carolinensis
GGTCCCAGTCTCGGTCCGGCACACCTCAGTCCAGCAGCCACCCACGGAAGGAGGGTTTGGGCTCATCAGGGACTTATCCTCTGGGTTCCATGTTGGGGAGGCAGCGGTGTGGCTCCTGGGCAATGGCACCAGTGCAGCAGGAGCGATCAGGGTGCAGTGCCCTGTGCCTCCTCTTCCACAACAGCGTGCTGGTGAGCCTGCAAGGCTCCCTGAGTCCTCCTGAAGTGTCGTGCAAAGGGGAGCCGAGGCCGTACCCGGGCCCCCTCCCACCTCCCCGCTTCCCTCCAGGAGATGCC
>NW_010319964.1:0-2122 GCF_000700745.2 Antrostomus carolinensis
AGGGCTTTTCCAATCGAGGCCATGCTGGGATGCTGTGAGAGGGGCCATGTGCTGGTCCCCATGGCAGGCATGCTCCTCAGAGTCATCGCTGCTGACACTACATCCCGAGTGTGTTTTATAGCCTTGCTTTCAGCTGTTGTCATGCCAAGCAAGTACGTTAATAGGTGGTTGTACATACACAGCGTTATCACATGCAATTAATTACGTTTGCACTGGTTTCCCTGAAGAACAGGGTGCTCTGCTGACATGGTGGCTGTGCTTCCTGCCTCTGGCAGCTTGCTTAGCCTCCCTCCGAATCACAACAAACTTCTGTTTCCTATCATTGTTTGTCCTTTGGCTGCCGCAGACCAGCAGCTTGCAGTATTTATTTGTAGTGAGATAGCTTGTAGAAGTTCCTGAGACGGGCACAACACCACATTGTTTTACATGCTGTGCGAGAGCAGAACAAAACGGTCAGCGCTCCAGATTGTGGGTATAAAGCAGCACATGTGCTTAGTTTGGAATAGAGGAGGGAGAAAGCAGCAGGGATGAATAATTTCCAGTGTTCTCACCTTTTGGGGAAGATGGGTATCCTGGTGGTACTTTGTGTCCCTCTAGGTAAGACACTTTTATACTAAATTAGCCCATTTAAAGGCAGCAGTTTTGCTCCTTTATTTCTTTGGTAAGTCTCCCCATCCCTTCTTTAAATGGGTACCATAAAATAGGTTACCTGTGTGATTGAAAAGGAAGAGATGTCTCTTCAATCTGGTGATCAATAGTTTAAAGGCCTTAATGCTGGCCTTTAATTTCTGTTTTGGTTTTTTTAAGGGCTGTGTTTGCAAAGGCAAGAAGTACCACGTTCTCTGAAATCTGGTTATGTTGTTCACTAACCCCAGACAGGTACTGAGTAATTCCAGGTACCTTTCTTTTCAGGCTGCTTGATGGCATGGTCTACATTTTTCTCTGGGATGTGAATAGTAGATAGTACTAAATTAGAAGGATTATTATGTATTGCACATATGTGAATATACAGCCAAGTCAAGGCTGAGTAACATTGCCGAGCTCTCCGAGCTGTGCCTGTTCACTGATCAACAGAGCCATTCAGTAACTAGACGTGGTGAGCCACTACTAGCACTTGGATTCAGACATGACGACATGTAGATATTTCATTCTATTTATATTGAGGTATCTGCTTGAGTTCTTACTCAGGATTCGGGCATCCTCGGTGTTTCTCTGCCTTGTTTGTACACTTACCAACACTAAATTCATCCAGTGACCATATTTTTGATTATTTGAAACATCCAAAAAACAAAACAAGAGGTATGGGATTGTGCACATCTAGAAGCATCAAGACATGTGGCAACACTTTTTATGCCATCTTTTATCCGAGTGTTTCAGAATGATTTACAAGCATTAATTAATGTAAGTATTACAACACTCCTACTTAATCTGTAGTTTTTAATATTCTTCAATAGCAGAATATTTAAACGTGACCTGTTCTGCAGGTTGTATTTTCACTTGGCTCAGCTTCTTAAAAATGCTCGTCATGTTGCCACATGAGTAGGAAATTATAGCTAAAAATATTGCTATTGTACGTGTGTGTGTGAATATATATATATATATATTTGCTTCCCCTTGTCAGTATTTGGCTTAATTATTTTTATTTTTTTTTACTGACAGAATATAAAATTATGTTCCATATTTGTATTTTACCAATTGTTTTTCATAAAAAAATAGAATAAATGTCATTCATTTGCATGAATGTCATAGTAAGGAGGTGTCTCTTACTCAAGTAGCTTATTATTCTTAAGCATGGGTGTTTTTTTTGCTTGCAGGATGCCTTTAGCAGAGCAAAGCCTTCCGGCCATCCGGCAAATATTACAAAAACAGTCATAGTATAGGGTTGTTCTTGGCAATCAGGTGTTTATCAGGACCACAGGGATCACGAATGAAGCTTTATCTTTCTCTCTTTTCCTTTCCAGTTGTGAGGCCTGATGGGGACATGGCAAACGATGTAATTAGGATGACTATTGGTAAGGAACTGCTTGAGAGAGTCCAGCACAGAGCCACCAAGATGATGAAGGGAGTGGAGCATCTCCCTGCTGAGGAAAGGCTGAGGGAGCTGGGGCTCTTTAGCTTGGAG
>NW_010319964.1:2461-10336 GCF_000700745.2 Antrostomus carolinensis
TTCTGTGATTCTGTGATTCTGTGATTCTGTGATTCTGTGATTCTGTGATTAGGATCAGGGAGCCCGCTCAGACTTTTCATACCACTCCAGAAGCATCGGTCTATTTCCAACCCCATTTGCAGCGCTACCTAATGTAGAAGAAACAAATAAGGAGAGGAATAAATATGCTCATTTTTGGTATGCAAACAATAAAACCCAGTTTCATGCAGCATCAGAATATTGGTTTGGTGATGTCATTATAAGCACAATATAGCTGTCTATATCTGCATCAGGGATTTGCTCCCATTTAATTACATTTTTTTTTTTAAATTGGGTAGTTTATTACAGACCTTGGCCTACCATTTTTGTGAGGTGCTTGATGCAAAATTCGTTAAGGGCTTTGGGCATTCTCTAGGCTGTTGCTTTTATTGTGAGTAAAAGGCTGACTTTTCTCCCAAGTAGACATACTAAATATCAACACAGTTGCTGTCTCCTCTTTCTTTTAAAATATCTTTTTGCAGGCCTTTCTCATGTGAATTTTGGGGGTGTTTCCCTTTTCTACCTTTTGTCTTTTCATTTCTGTTTATTTTTCACCTTAAATTCCAGTTCTTTTTTTTCCCCCCCCCTCTTCTAAGATCAATCTGTCTGTGCATTTTTAATGAATCATTTACTGTGACATATGAGCACTGAAGATACAGTATCAGGGACTTGTGCCTCTCTCTGCAGAGAGCTTCTGTGCAGGAGTAGCAGCAGCAAGATGAAACGGATGTGATCTTAGTTTCATTCTTTTGTTCATGTGGGATGGTACTTTGCCTAGAGGCAGCACAAATGTAACTTTCCTTCTAGGGAATAATGAGAAGAGTTAAAAACCAGCAATGTCTCATTTTTTCTCTTCAGAGCACCGCTAGGAATAGAGGATTTCAGCTGTGCCTTTGCTATTTCCACCCTTACCACTAAATCAATACTGTTTACTCAGAAACAGCATTATAGGCAAGAAGCTATTGTGCAAGAATCATTCATAGTGTCTATACGAGCATTTTTTAAAATCTAGAGTTCATAATATCAGGAATAACATCAACAGATAACAAACCTTTGTCATGATCTCATTAATCTTCCCTCATGGTCTAAGTCATTCTCCCTTTGTAACTCTGAAGGAAGAAGGGATCACCTTCAGCCACTGACCTTACATAACCAAACCAAAAATGACCAAAACAGCAAAAAATTAATCTCTCTCAGGGACCTCCTCCTTACCAGCCAGCTTAACTTCTTATGCTGTGGGGAAAAGTGCAGACACTGAAGGACAGCTTAATTTTTTAAAAGAAATGGGCAAATAACTGTCTTACAGTTATTTGGAATTTCATATGAGCATGCATAACTTATGTGAAGCTCAGAATATTTTAAAAGAGTTTTAATATAAATTTTCAATTTTAGTGCACTGGCCAGATAAATAAAATTACTACAAATTAGTCATTATTTTGCATTTTTTTTCCTCTGTTCTGAAATTATTGAGGTACTTGTATGGATAACCAGCTTTAAAGCACGAGAAAATGTCGAATTAATTGACATTTGAAATGCTGATGAGCTGAAATGAAATCAAAAGCTTGCCTTTGGTATGCTTTTGGATTGGGTCACTATATACATCCATCAAAATTTTCTCCATTTACACTTGTAATCAAACTTATAAATTGTACATGCAGTTGTTGAATCCAGCTGATATCCACAGAGAACAAAGGAAAATAGATGCTGCTGGAAAATCGCATCCCTGTTTTAGATTCAGGTATTTGGGTGTTTGGCTAAAGTGTGCTGGTTTTATTCATGTGAGCAGTACTAATAACTACAAATGAATTGGATTTGGCCTGTGTCGTGTTATGTAAAACTATTTCTATAGCGAGTTTGTGTGTGTGACAAATTCCTGTTTAATGTAATCAGATGGAGCCTGTAGACCCACACCAAGATGAATGTTTACCTGCTTCAAGTTTAAAAACAAACACATAGATACAAAGTTTTACAGAAATTAACACTTAAATACAATCTCCATGAAGTCATTTTCATTAAAGGCTACCTTTATACCAATGATTATTTTTCTTTTTTGATCTGCTATCCAGACTTTTGTTTCCTTAAAATACTTGTGCAGAGATTCAAAAATATCTAACCTATTTTCTTGGAGGACAGAGTGATGTTTCTTTCTAGGGTTTGCACTGTCTTGTCAGAAAAGATCATCCAACTGGAGTTTCCTGTTGCTTTCAAACACTATGTTGTCTCTTAGAGGCAGTTTGTTGTGTCGCAGTTTTTTATTACTGTGGCATTTATCATGTATTATTTTATACATATTTCATAGTAAAATTAATCTTTCTAAATATTGTACTATAGTCCTCATTTGTACTAGACAATCCTTTTTTTTTTGAAATGCCATGAAGAGTCCAAGATGAATTCTTAAAATTCTAATCTGTATTATGAAACCAAGGTTTCCAGGTCTGTGTAGAGGCTTTCCATCTCAGAATATAGTGATATATATATATATATATATACTCCTTGATAAACAAAATCTGTCTTCGTCACAGAAAGCAAAAACATTGTAATGTTTTCACCATTATTTTTGATGAATTCTTAAAATGTGTGATGAGTGTTTTCTTTTGCTACAGTGTCCTGACAGTGCTACTAGATTTTAAACGCTATATCTTTTGCACTTACTTAGAATGTTCCAACTATCCTGCACCCCTCTTCCTTCCAGGAATTCATCCCATGGTACGTGACCAAGCAGATCCCTGAAGAGGTCAAAGTCTGCTCTCCTGAAATCCAGGGTGGTGAGCTTACAATGCACCTTCTTCACTGCCCTGAGGATCTCAAATTCCAACATTTCATGGTCACTGCAGCCAAGACTGCCCAAGAGCTCGACGTTCCCCACCAAACCTTCCTTGATGGTAAGAACAAGGTCCAGCATGGCACCTCTCCTTGTTGGTTCCTCTACCATTTGGAGAAGGAAGTTGTCCTCCACACATTCCAGGAACTGCCTGGATTGTTTGTGCCCTGCTCCGTTGTCTCTCCAACAGATGTTGGGGTGGTTGAAGTCCCCCATGAGGACCAGGGCTTGTGAACGTGAGGCTGCTCCTATCTGCCTATAGAGGGCCTCATTTTTTGATTGATAAATAATTACTTATTTTAGACTGGCAATTTGTAATTAAATAATTATAAGAAATAGGAGAGCAAAGTGTCCAAGCCGGGAGAGATTGTCAGATATTTAGGGTATTAAATTGTGTATTAAATAATTTAGAATTATTTTGTTAATATGACTTTTGGTTCTTTTGAAACAAGGAAAACACATGAATAGATGTAATTACTTATGATGTCATTCAAAATATACTAGAAGCTTTCTGTAAATACTGAAGAGTGGGAGCAGGAGAGCTGTTTAATTTTCCAAGCTGTGATGTGTGGTTTAGCTTCAGAGTTTAATCACAAATTATATATATATATATGTATTATTTTTGTTAAACAGTGTTAGAAGAGTGCAAGGAAGTCAAAGACACTGTCACAGGCGATGCTGCAGGTAAATATAAAGCATATATGTTTTTCAGAAGCCAAAGACATTTTATCAAAAGCCTACCCAAAGTCTTAATCTATTTCTTAGTATCAAGAAACAATTTATGGGAGCCTGATGAAAAGCATGGTACTAGTGTCAGGTGCACAGCCTGGGTTCTAGAGAAAATTAGATCTGTTTTGCTCATTGAATCAAAATGAAACACATAGGAAAGTGCCCCCAGGGGTGGGGGTGGAGGACTTTAAGAGACTGGGCTCATTATCAGAGCTGAGATGTGCAGTTTGGTTTCAAGGTTTAGCAACAAACTGCACACATGCATAGTATTTTTTAAAAGAACCAACAACAGAGCTTGTCCTTTGAGTTTTGAGTTTTCATTTCATTTTCATTTCATTTCATTTCATTTCAGCCCTGAATCTTAAAACCTTGAGTTCTTTTGTAGCAGGACAGTTTATAAGATGTTAATTGTCGACCAACTTAAATTAAATAGAAGAAAAAAGTTGCAAAGACTGACCTCACAAATATGGCTTCTGGAAATCTCTCTTGGAACAACAAACGGGAAGGTCTTGCTAGGTTGGTAAATTACATCGTGATGATTGCAGTCAGGAGTGATCAGATGAGCCAGCCAAGTTACAAGTAGCCAAATTGTCACAGACCAGGTTTTCAGGAAATAAAGAAAACTTGGCATGTGTATTTGTGAATTTTAGCGTTTGCTAGCAGAGATGAGGAGTGATAGTTAGCTGAAGGATTGCTTTGAGAAGCGAATCGAAGGTTTGCAGGTCTGAATGGAAGTTGGCTGCCTGGAGGAAGAGGAGGAGTGAGAGGCCTTGGGTGAGACTCCACGTTTACAGTTGTTTCTGAGTCTGTCCATCAGAGAGGTCCTGGTTTCCCACTTTAGTAATTCAAAATCTCAAGAAGTGTAACATTCCTGGGATTATTGCTTGATTCAGTTCAACATCATAGACAAGATGAGTGCTGGGAAAGACAAATGAGTGCCAGTTTTTTATTCAACAGGTAAATTAATAATAGAGTTCCCAACAGTATTGTTAAAGAACAGCAATGGGAGGTTGACTCTCTGAAGATTCAGGTAGATTGGAGGATAGTGGAGCTCAAACATTAGTTACTGTTTTTGCTAAAATGCTAAGAAATTGAGGCTCCAAAATGTAACTAATTGGTTTCAGAAAGAAATGTCAATTGGGAGTCAAGTATCTATCAAAAAATCTTCAGATCTTAGTTTTGAAAACTGGTCATTTTGAATTTTAGAAAAAAAATGTGAAGATCCATGGTAGTGAATAAACTACTAATAATTTTGTGTTTTATTGTGGCTAATAAATGAAGAATGTAGAATTAACCCTTAACAAATATGTTGCAGAGGAGGCTGTTGTGCTTCTAGAGGTGGCACTTACAGGCTAATAAAGCCATCCTGCAAAGGAAAATGGTTGAAATATGATTTGAGACTCGCTTTCTTGAAAGAGATGTGACCTCTGAAGCTCCTGTTGTTAACTGAGTACTTGATTCAAGTACTAAATAACGATGGTTAGTAAAAGGAACATCTACATCTAATAAATACTGATACAGAGCAAACCTAGAAAGGGAAGGGGAACTTCCAGAGTTTCAGTTGTATTTGTTGCAGGTTGTATTTTTGTAGTAGAGTGAAATATTTCTAAATTATAGGTAGCAGAAAAATCTATTACATCAGTGCCCGAGCAATGAGATCTGATGACATTAAAGGTGAGAGCTGCTGTTGCCTCTCAGTGCTTCATCTTAAACTGCATCTTCCTGAGGTCCATGGTAGTGTCTCATTTCTCTGAACTACCAGCTGAACAGCACTGCTTTTTATTAAAGGTGGTTGTGTAGAAATGTAGCAGGAACACTGAGGAAGTCAGAACCATGTCTCTGGGACAACGTTGCCTAATAAATATGAATTGGTCTAAGTTAGTGTTTTGGTTTCGGCCCATAATCAGCGATTTAGGGATTTCATAATTTCTGCAGAGAATTTAAGCAGCATTAAAATAATCCTGCCAACGGGAGCTCAGCCTGCAGCCACCTCTTGGTTCCTGTTCGCTGTTACAAAAAGGATACCTCTCCCTAGGTGCTATAAATCCTGAATATCTGACACATTATGGATTTCTTTGTAATGAGTATGGAAGATTCCCAGATTTGTCCTGTTTCAGATCTAAAGAAAGCTGGAGCGAGTTTATAGTCTTAGAAATCTCTCAAGGAACACCTACTGTCCACTTCTTCTTTATAAAGAGAATCCAATTTAGAAATCTCTCAAGGAACACCTACTAGCTGTCCACTTCTTCTTTATAAAGAGAATCCAAGTGTAACTTTTCTTCTAATGATTGTGCCTTTGGAAAGGCAGATGGGGTGAACCAATCCAAGGCCAGCTAAAGTTCTGTAAGTAAAACCCTATAATCTTCTGCAAACATCAGAAGATCCCAGACTACTGCTGTTGCATATACTTAGTCATTGACCGGCTCACCAGATAGCTAAATCCTTCTCCAGCTTCTACTGCTGAATAGTTTTGGGGTAGATTAATCTACAAATTATTTTATAATAATTACAATTTCAGGCATTAAAACCAAAATTCCATTTACTGAAAATAGTGAGGAGTTTCAGTTCAGGCTATTTTAAAACGAATACAAGGTAACCTTGTTACCATTTAGCTACCAACATTTGTACATATCAGTCAACCTTTCTAATACAAAAGCTCATTTTTTTGTCTTCAAATTCTTTAGACAATGAAAGCGTACTTCTAAGATTGATTTTTAGTAATACCTAGTGCATGCACCCAATTTGAGGGACATCAAGTAATTAACTTTAATAGTACTACAGAAAGGAAAGTATCTTTATTTTCTATGGAGAGGCAGGGAAGCAGTTACACACACACATGTGGATACTAGATTTTTTAACATACTTGCCCCAAAACATTTGAATGATTTAATTTGAACACTGCTATTTTGAAACTATTAGTCACTTTTGATAATGACTATATTGGTGATTTAGTAGTTACGAGACATTTATTGGCATGATAATGACGTTTCTAAAGGTATAAGATGAAAGTGGGGTCTTTTTGGCCTAGAATTCATACACAAACAGGGATTACCTCAGCCAGAAGACCATCTCATTCCTCTTTTTACCATGATGAACTAACTAATGGCATAGCCAGTAGAGCTGGCAGTGTAGTTTAGAGGTCTCTCTTTCTGTACCATTTCATAAATAATGTCTTTCTTTTCCAGAGAGGTTTATTTAGTTGTTTCACCATTATCATAGTCTGTTTTTTCTCAAAGTTCATGAGAGGTTTTCACTCTAGTAATGTGTTTCTTAAAGGCCACAAGTGCAGTTGTGGAAAACTCCAGTTAGACCATGTCCTAAAGCCTGTCAGGATCTACACTGGGAGATCAGAAACTCTCAGCCACTTGACCAACTATTTGGAAGTCAGTAGGTGGGTGCCAGTGTGTCTAGCATTTCAATATCAAGGTGGATTAAGAGCATTAAGGAAGCTTAAACAGCTCTCAGGAGAGATTCCCATGGTTTTGAAGGCTTATTCCACTGGAACAGTTGCTTGGCTGCAATTTGGGTTAAAAGATCAGGGTTTTTTCTCCTGGAGCTATGCATGGCACTACCTAGTTTTACTTTTTAAATTAAGCACACTCAAAGTTTGAACGTTCAGGTCGTGCTGAGTGCTTCACATTTGAGAAAGCTCAGACAACATTTCTTACCAAGTTTAATGGCCATTGCCAAGGAAGTTTTCAGGCACTGGTGAGGGCAAGTGAAAGGAAAGAGGCAGGTTTTTTCTTGTTTGGCTCATGTTTTTATTTTCACAGAATCACAGAATGTCAGGGATTGGAAGGGACCTCAAAAGATCATCCAGTCCAATCCCCCTGCCAGAGCAGGAACCTAAATGAGATCACACAGGAAGGCGTCCAGGTGGGTTTTGAATGTCTCCAGAGAAGGAGACTCCACACCCTCCCTGGGCAGCCTGTCCCAGGGCTCTGGCACCCTCACCGTAAAGAAGTTTCTTCTCAAGTTGAAGCAGAACCTCCTGTGTTCCAGCTCACACCCATTTCCCTTGTCCTACCACTGGGCATCACTGAGAAGAGCCTGGCTCCATCCTCCTGACATTCGCCCTTAACATATTTATAAACATTTCTGGGGTCTCCCCTCAGTCTCCTCTTCTCCAAGCTAAAGAGCCCCAGCTCCCTCAGCCTTTCCTCAGCAGGGAGATGCTCCACTCCCTTCATCATCTTGGTGGCTCTGTGCTGGACTCTCTCCAGCAGTTCCCTGTCCTTCCTGAACTGTGGGGCCCAGAACTGGACACAATACTCCAGATGTGGCCTCACCAGGGCAGAGTAGAGGGG
>NW_010319964.1:10363-45603 GCF_000700745.2 Antrostomus carolinensis
TTTTTTTTTTTTTTTACAACCTTTTAAGGATCTTTTACAACTTAGAGTCCCAATCTACACTGGTTTACAAGTTTTATTGTGATTAAAATATCAGGCAATTCACTGAGTCATATAAACAGCTGTGCTGTTGGAGGGAAGAACTAAGATGTGGTTGGGTGTCTCATCTGTATTAGCTAGTATGGAAGAATTTTAGAGAATCATGTTGCCTCTTGAAATCAAACTAGAATGTAAGAACAGAATCTCTCCCTCTCATTTTCCAACTAAATAATATGGAAGCATCCAGTTCATCGCAGTTTCTGAAGCAGGTTTAATGAAGTTAACACAACTGAACTGCAGTATCTTTGTGCAACTGGAGCATTGTTCAGCTCGGTGTGTATATATATATATATACACACTATATATAGTGTGCTCTCGATTGATCATTTGCTGTGCTTTTTCATAATTTCATAATGGAAATTATCCAGGTATATGTAGGAATTGTATAAATAACTGCTTTACTTGTGGATCTTCTTAGGATCATCTGTGAGCAGCCTAATATCAGTTATATATGTGTGATAGTTTCTGATATTTAACTGATATTTGGCAAAACTAGGACAATATGTTAGTTGAAAAAACAATTATTCTTGTTCAGAAGATTTGCTTTCTGGAGTACTGACTGCAGCGAGGACTTCTTGCCAAATATTTAGCAAACAAGTTTCAAAATATTGAAAGAACCTTTTTTTTAACCATTATTTTTAAATAATAACATGCTGTTATCTTTAAGCCCTCTTAGCTGATTCCCACCTGAGAAAAACTTTGTGGGATATACACAATATGTAATGTATGTCTGTGGACTTGTATGTCAGCAGGTGATTATTCTTCTGCATTATTACTTTGCTTAAATTCTACTTAAGATTTGTACCAGATAAAGATGTGCTTTTTGGGGGAAGATTATTTTTTTATTTAACTAGAATTTAATTACAGCCTTTTTAATAAAAAACTTCTTAAAAATGGGTAAGATAAAATGAAAATATTATGTAAAACAGGTGGCAAATCAGCATGAAATAATTTTTTTATGCTAGTTCTGATAGATAGCTCCTAATACTTGGAACAGCTAATACTTGTGGTAGAATTGCTATGTCAATATAGCAGTGAAGATAAAGTGTTCAAACAGACTAGACACTGGTGGAATCTACTGATGCAGTAAGCTTGTGGTTCCAAGTAAAGACAATGCTTGTGAATATGCACATCTCGTCCAGCTTTTTGTGAGATCATACAATAAGAGCATTCAGGTCATCTGTGGCTAGTATTTATATTGCACTGAAGTAGTGATGGGAAAACTGGAATGTCATTTCCATCTGGATTCTCCTGGTAATTCTGCTGTTACTTCAGTTTGATTCTCTGTTACTTTTGGAGCGTTGCTGGAAAATTCTAAGCAGAGACTGAAAGGTTTAAAAGTGGCTTTATTATAGAGAGGGAAAGTTGCAGACTACAGACAGATTCGAAGAGGATCAAGGGATGGTGGGACAGGTTGGGGTTAGAGAGGTGAGGAGAACACATCAAGTGTGTCAACAGTCTTCTCACAGAAACTGTGTTGTGAGAGGTCTGCTAAGTACATTTATCATTGAATCATAGCATGTTGTGAGCTGGAAGGGACCCACGAGGATGATGGAGTCCAACTCCTGTCCCTGCACAGGACAATCCCAACATTCACACCATGTCCCTGAGGGCCTTGGCCAAATGCTGCTGGAATCTTGTCAGGCTTGGTGCCATCAGCACCTCCCTGGGGAGCCTGTTCCAGTGCTCCACCACCCTCTGCCTCAAGAACCTTTTCCTCATGGCCAACCTTACCCTCCCCTGCCACATCTTCCTGCCATTACCTCTGCTCCTGGTATTGGTGGCCAGAGAGATCAGGACCCCTCCTCCTCATCCCCTTGGGATGAAGTCATCATACTGTAGTTTGATGTGATTTGGGATTCAGCTTTTTGTCCTTGCTGGTGGAACTTACTGTTACCTCAAAACTTACATATTATTCAAGCTGTTGCAGCAATTTCTAAGCTCTCCTCTGTTAGGCCCCTATGGAAGACACATAACAAGGCCATTTATATGCTTTAACTATTCCTGTGTTCTGGAATGGCATTTGTGGATTATTAGCAGTGTTAGACTATAGCAGATCTTTAGTTACATTCATGCTGTACTTCCACAAACACTTTAAGCCAGCTTAAGCCAAGAGATGCTGCCCTGCACAAATGTTCTTGCAGCTGCACCCTTCATTGATTGGGGTACTGATTTGGGTTAAAACTAGCCCAGCAAACAAACCAAACCAAAATGGTAGCTTTAAACCAGTTTCTGAACTCCATTCACTCCTACCCTCAAAAATATTTATGTTGGCTTGAAGGTCTTCACCTTCTTGGTGTTAAGACCACAGCAAGTGTGTGAAGAAAACTAGGAGTCATTTTTTTTGGTACAAGGGCTGGTTTTTAAAGGGCTTGTGGAATTTCAGTTTAAATTGTGGCTCCTTGCTAAACAACCAGACATTTTAAAGGAGACTTAATGGCCATCTTTTTACACCTGACTCCCAAATAACGTCAGACACACCTTGGATAGAGCCCAGGGTGTGGCCTTGGACTAATTTTCTCTGTATCACCTGCCTGCATTTAACCATTTTTCTCTAAAGAACTTCAGGTTTTATCTTCTGTGATCCAAACTCTGCCTAACCAAAACACGTTTCCACACCCACTAAAATGGGGTTTTTTTACCCTCTAACAACCTCTTGCAACAGATATTTTCTATATTAGGTGGTTACATTTAGTATTTATGCAATGAAACAATTAGAGAAAAAAAATATGGGACTTAGATGAATTGTGCTTGTCAGTATTACAACCTGACAGTTTAAGTAGCTCATTCCTTTTCTCCAAAACTGTGCTAAGATAATTTATGCGTTTCATAAGTGTTTTATCTTTGGATTACAAAGAATTAGAGTTTCACTCATCCCAAATTACATACTAGAAAACGTATTCACACCTCATTTATTACATTGTTGGACATCAGGATAAAATTATGGCTGATGGTTAGTTGCATTAACTCCTTTCATTAGTCTTACAGGTCTTACATGGTACTTACACATACTTCTGTATTTCTTGGCATTTCTGAGACAATTACAGCTAGTTCAATAAAAATTAAATGCCTTTTTTCTTTGAGAGAAATTCTCCTTAATTTAAGTAAATTTTTAGTACAATGCAAATACTAGTTACATTATGTTTTTCCCCCATCTTTCCACTCTAAGTCTGCCAAATTTAATGCATTATGTGCAAGAGTTATTCATATAAATCCCAATTTCTATTTGCCTGCTTGGCACTTTTATCTAATACATTACAAGCCTATACCACAGCTGCTGCTTCTCCCTGACCTCAGATGCTTGAAGCAAAGGATGGAAAGAGGCTGTTGATGCTGTGTGGTGGTCTGCTGTCCTTGTGAAAGGTGTCCCTTTGCTCAGTGGAGCTCCACTGAAAGGTTTCTCTTCCCAGCTGCATTCTCGTTATGAGAAAATATACTTTTGGGGAGAATCAAGTGGAAGTTCCAGACTTATGGTTGTCTTTAAAACTCTTCAAAAATATAAATTAACTTCTGAAATGAAATTGAGCCCAGTGAGTAACTTGTGAAACACCAACCAAAGCATTATAAATTCTGAAAGGCTTTGAAAATAATTGAAAAAGGTTTTGTTACAGCTGAGCTTGATTAAGCCTTAAACAACAAGTTCCCATATGCATTTCCCACTTGGCTGACAGAAACTATGAGGTTCTCCACAGCAATCTGTAGAACAGGGTTGGTTTGTCTGCTGTGGCATCTTCCCACTTTTCCTCTTCAGAGGTTGTATAAGGTGGCCTGGGCAAATTAGACCTTTCTTTACAGGAAATTGGTAACATGTGGGCATGGGCAGGGAAAAATTGCATTACATTGCTGATTGGTGGCTTTGTTTGTGGGGTTTTTTTAACAGTTAACTGAAACACCTGGTCAAAGATCAATACATTATTCTGAGTTGCCTTGAGTAAAGCAGATTGCCTCTGGAACTCCACAGGCCCTGCAATTTCTTCAGCTCGTGTTGAAGAATTAATGCTTACGCTCTGCAAAGTAAAATTCAGGAACGTAGCTTGCTGTGTGAAGTTTAGAAGATATGGAGAAGATGAAGGACTAATTATAGAGGTCAACTACTGCCAATTCTGTTTAAACTGCAAGTTTCCTCCTCTTCTCAAAAGTAAGTAGGACACTGCATTATAAAAATAGTCTTTCAAAATTCCATGGTGGAATGGGTGTTAGTAAGCTCTTAACATATGCCCTCAGTTATTGCTGTTTGTGTGTCAGTCGCTGATTTATTTCTAATTTTACTTTATCTTTGAACAACCAAACTATTTTTGAAACTCTCTTAAATTTTTTTTCATTATAAGGTAGTGGAAGATGAACAGTAGCAGAATGGTTTTAATCTTGAAAATATTAAAATACTTGAAAGAAAGATTTCTCAAAATGTATGAATTTCCAATTCATTCTTATTATTTAAGAGTTTTGGCTTTTCTTTCACTAAGAGTTTGCAACCTAATAGTTGCTTTTAGTTAAAAAAGAAAAAAAATTGACCAATTTACAGGTGAAATTTCTTTAAAATTAAGAAAAAGGTTGATCTAAAGTTATTTGGAAGGCTGCTGCTGAAAAAGCTGCAGATTTTGAAATAATACAGATTAATATCTAACTCTTTATTTCTTAAGCTCTCTTCTCTGTAATTTTCTCTGTTCTGTCCTCCACCTCCTAGCATCTATGTTATTTTATCTTAAATGTATAACTGGGATCTTTAAATAAGAGGAGGGTAAAACCATTGACTATTCCAGCTAAATAATAAATCACAGTTTAAACTGAAGCTCCTTAATCTAAATTAATTAAAAATAATCTTTTAAAAGACAGAATAGATACTTCACACTGAAATAGTTGAATTAACATACCTGAAAGGTCAGCAGCAATTTTCAAAAGGGAGGAGCATGTACCACTGCTGATGATATGAGGGATGGAACCTGTTAGTCTGGACCTGCCAGCAAAGATACTGTGAACACGGAAGCAAAGCCTCCTCTAGACAGCCCTTCTCTGAACAGGGAGAAAAACAAAACAAAAAGCTTTTTATGTTGAGTTAGCTAATGCTATTTCATTTGCAAGGTGTGAAAAACTAGAGGAGAAAGTTAGTTTTCCAACAGGATACTAGACTGAGTAAAAATTGTTGGAAGGACTCGAGTTACTTCTCCTTGCAACATCATATGTGAAAACTCAAGTTGCAAACACACAATTCTGCACTGTCAATGTTCTATGCAATTTAAAGATGGTATAGGAGGTTGAAGGAGGCAGAGATTTAAAAGCTGTTTCTTCAGGGAAGGTAGGAAAGTTGAATTGAAAATTTTAGATCTGGTTTATTGAAATTGAATTTTTCAATATGTCCATTTTAAGGAAGACTTATGTCAGTTCTTTTTGAGTGTAAAATTGTTCAATAATATGGAAATTCAACCAGATCCAGTTTAGAATCCCTTTAAAGCATAAAGAATGATTATTATCTTAAGCAACTTTAAAGGTGGAGGTTTTTTATTTTAACTCGTTTGAAGTAGTAGGAAACAAAACCCAGATGCTTAACTTATTTTATGATGTCGTTCTTAATTATCAGAAACTACACTTTTAATAAGAAGTTACTGCAACCTAAGTTGCATTGAAAGTTTATAAATAGCAGGTTGGAAAAAATAAAGCACCTCTTTCATATGTGCAGTGCCACAGACCTTTTAGTGGCTAGTTTCTAACTAGAATTCAAATGGTGCATGGAAGCAATACATGAAATTAAATGCTGATACTGTATTTTTAGTAACTTATAGGTATTACTGTGAAGTAGCAGGTAGCCTGTCACAGAAATGGCTCTATTTCTCCCCCCTGCATTGTGTTCTATAGCTACAGGGCTCTGTACAGTTTTTTTATGCTATGAATGCTTTTCTGTGTCTGTCACTTCCACACCTACCTCTCTTAGTGGTATGTCATGAGTTACTGTTGATCTGCTTTGCTTTACCAAGATCTTTTATTATGATTTTCTCACAGTTGGCATTTTATCTTTGTTAAATGCTTAGGAATTAATGTCTCATAATGATCTGAAGTTTGCTACTTTGAAGTCAGAATGTTTAAACAGGAGACTTGGCAATAGATGTACTGTAGCTGCTCTTAACAGTTTAATTAATGCTGTGCTATGTATGCACATTTTTTTAACATATACTATTTGGAAAACACTATTTGATATATAGAAAGAGAAAAGTGTGCACACTCCCTAAGTGATGCATGTTGTTGTGTCTGTGAACTCTGTACGTTTGTAATGTTAAATTTGCCAAAGTTAATGTGTTGAAAAGCAACAAGTTACTGAAGTTAGTTAAATGTCTCTTTCTAGAGGAAAATTACCATAATGGTTACTTTTACTAAAATGCAATTACTGTCATTGTAACAATCAATCACATTTTCTTGTGGAAGGAACTTTACCTAGTTCTGAATGCATTAAAATGTAAGATTGCTCTGCTCAGTGTTAAATGAACTGCAGAGACAATATACTTTTGGGGAGAATCAAATGGAAGTTCCAGACTTACGGTTGTCTTTAAAACTCTTCAAAAATATAAATTAACTTCTGAAATGAAATTGAGCCCAGTGAGTAACTTGTGAAACACCAACCAAAGCATTATAAATTCTGAAAGGCTTTGAAAATAATTGAAAAAGGTTTTGTTACAGCTGAGCTTGATTAAGCCTTAAACAACAAGTTCCCATATGCATTTCCCACTTGGCTGACAGAAACTATGAGGTTCTCCACAGCAATCTGTAGAACAGGGTTGGTTTGTCTGCTGTGACATCTTCCCACTTCTTTGCAGCTTCTTCTCTTAGTCTCATTAAGCCTGTAACTTGCACTTTTTGTTTTTCTAACATTTATTTTCCTTAACCTTCTTTCCTTCCCAATCATGTTTTTCCAGTGTCTTTGTTCTTTTCCCTCCTGTAAAAAAATTTCCAAGAAAATAAAATCTGCAAAAAGTACAAGTAAGATAAAGAAACTGTGAATTTTCTGCTAGATTGATTCCCAAGCTGTTCTCTGACAGATTTGGATACTTCAGAGGTAGTTGTTGCTTCTTGACTTTCACACCGAGTATAAATGTAAGGGACAGACCTTTAGCAAGAACCTGCAAAATTGTGAAGAGGCCCATTGGAAACACTGATGTTGCTTTGATTTACTCGTAGTACTGCAGGTGGCTGCTCCTTACTCTGTGACTTCTCGTTTCTCATGGACATGTATGAGGTCCAGTGAGAGGAGAGAATGATTTCAGTACCTGACTGAGTATTTTTTACAGTTTTCCTTGTCTTGGTGTACTCACAAAGTCCCTTTTTAAAGTATAGGACTATAATGTTGAATACAAGGTAATAGTACCTCTACCAATCCTTAAACATAAAGAGGTGATTCTGTAATGATATTATATAATCATTTCTTTCATTATACTAGAATAAAGGAACTGTATTACAGTCTTGCTTTGCAAACTGGAAATTTCTATTTGTTTTTAAAGTAAAAATGTGTAATTCTTTTGCTTTTATGACTTCTGTTCATCCTGCTTCTGGATAGAGCTGGTATTCTGTGTTTATTCTACAAAGTGGTGTTACCTTAAAAAAAATAAATTGGGAATATTTTCAGTATTCTAGATGAAAATCGTGAAATATGTAATAGTTTTATTGGCTGATTGGGCATTGAGATTTTTGAAGCCCATTTTTGTATTTTGTTTTTTCGGCTATTATATTTTTATAGTTTTATATAAACAATTACATATAGCAGTTGTTATTGTTACAGAAATGAGTTTGTTATATAATGAATTATACAGTAGAGAAATGAGTTTATAGAATAATATAATATCAAAGATATTTTTATGACTACTTTTATGGGAAATGTCTTCCCTTGCACAAAATACTTTGCTCTGTCTGCAAAGATCTGTACTTAAATTCTCAAAGAAGATAAATAATTTTGGTGCTCAGCTTGAGATGTCCTACAAATAATATAGGTTTTTTTTTTTAGACAGTATTGATCACTTCCAAGTAGATATTTGACTCAAATTGTACACCTGTAATTTGGGGCATAATTAATAATCTCTTAATTGTTAGAATTTGAGCTGTCTTGTTAGAAATTGAGCTGATTTGTTCTAAGATAGTGGACTTAGAGGTTTTTTTTTATAATTCTTTTTGTTTTGCCTGTCTTTGCAGAGATGCAAAAATACCATCTTCATTGAAAAACAACTGCTAAAACATGCACCATAAGTCTTTTCACACTTTTGGATTAATATTAATATACAATACTACTGTGGTAAATATATTGCGATAAACACGTGCGTTCCATACATCCCCAGTTCTTGTTGGTTTTGTGATTGGTTTTGCACAAAGAATGCCATAGGTTTCAGTGAGTGCATATACCCATTGGTAATACACATATTTAGGTAATTTTCTGTTGTAACATGCATATTATTTTCATTTCACTGGTTGTAGTAAAGTAAAATATTGCAGTAAGTATATTTTTAATATTTATTTCAATACGTGCTTTTCAAGCTCTGGTCAATACAAGAGAGTGATAATAGTATCTGCGATTTAACTCAGTATTTTCTTCTAAGTTCATTAAGGTATTGCAATATTTGTATTAAAATACTTGCTTTGGTTTTGGTTTTAAAATTAATCCCTTTATTTGAAAATTTTATAATTTAAAATTAATTATTTTATTTGAAAAAGCATTCTGGCTGGTGTTTTAGGGGCCTCTGTTGGATTTTCGAAGAGACCACTCACCAAATAATATCCTTCTACAAAACTTACCTGGTACTGAAAATGCTTTACTTAGTGTCTCAGTGTTATGGATCATAACACAACATACCCTACAGTTTGACCAAATGCCAAATTGATCTGTTCCAAGCCAAATTAATCACAAATTTATGGGGTAAGTGGTCTCAATACAGTTTACAAGATTAACCCACAAAGTACAATAACAAAAACATAGGAGGAGTTAGAAGAGCTACGTGAGGGGTGTGAGGGAATTGGAGTTGTGCAGAATGGCTGAGGTTGGAAGGGGCCTCTGAATATCTTCCCTGTGAAAGAGAGACAGAGGTTAGAGTAGAGCAGACACCTGACATCTAGATTGATCATGAAATAGTAGAAAAGAGTGGAATGACATGTAAAGTGACAGGAGAGAGCAGCGTTACCAGCATTTGGAGTAGAGATTGCAGATGATCTCATGAAAGGAAAGCATTTTTAAGCATTAAATGTGTTTAGTTGGTGGCTAAATAGATTTTTGGGTTTTAGAAGGTTTATATACAACATATACTTAGCAAGCTCTTCATTCTGTGTCTAGGCCACATTTCCAATCTATGTATGTGTGTTTTCAATGAAATTTTTAAAAATTTGATTTTGTTAATGAATGATATTCAATGTCTTATTTAAACAAAAATAATAGGAGGCCATACGTATTTATATAGAGAGCAGTAGTGATCATTTATTTTAATAATATGCACATATAGTAAGCACATGTAAGCTAGGTAGTCTGATTCATACTAGCAATTGAATAGAAAAAAAAGAGCAATACTTGTCAATCTTAACTCAGATGCTGAAAATGAAATATTTTTCAAAGCTATTCTCTCTTTAGACTAAGTTATGATATAGATGGTAAAGCTAGTCAGAAAAGGTGAAAGCATAGTAATTCCTTGCCCAGCTAGAAAGATTTTTCACTAGATGAAGACATAAATACTCTTGTATGTACTCTTATTTGTCAAATTCTTCTTGACTATGGTTTGCTGTCTCCTTATTCCATTTCTTTTAAACATTTTTAGATTAATATATAGATATCTGGAATAATTACCTATTAATAACTTCCTACAAGTTGTCCTATTAGTATTACATTTTATTGTTTCTATCTTGCAATATATTCCTGGAATAGATAATTACTTCACTGATATAATCATAGAAATAATAGTATTGTCCTTATGTGAGAAAATGGAGGTTAATACAAATGATGTTCTAATGAGAATTCAGAAGGCTGGTTGGCACACAGTTGATTTTGTGGGCTCTGAGCCTAATCTTGTTACGTCATTTTTAACTATGAGGAGAGTGGGTTTAAAGAGCTCCAGCAGTGCAAATGAGATGAGGGATTTATAAAGAGCTTAAAGAATCAGAAAACACCTTCAAAACAAATTATATAATAAACACAATGCTTATAAACTTTGCCTCAATGTCCTTTAATGGACCCTTCCAAAAACCAATTCAAATTTCTTTGGTTGTTAAATAGAGTCAGTCTTGTACTACTTACAGTACTACTATTTAGTTGTATAGTAACTTCTACATGTAAGTAGCATATAAATGTAAAATATCAGTTGTATGTTAAATTTTTTAAATGGATAAATTTTGGTTTTTTTATTTTTTAAAAGTGTAATAGTACTTTAAGTACTAAAGAATAATTTTATTTTTACAAATACGTGTAAATATTATGGGGACTCTATAACTCTTCTTAGTAAAACTGTTCATAGCATTAGTTTCTGTGAGTTCCAAGACATTTATGTCAGACTTTATTGATATGGATGACTGCTGACACAAGTGATTCAGACCTATTTTTTGAGAAATGGCTAACATAATCTTCCATGGGCATTTGTCTGTATGCGAGTTCTTCGGATTTATTTGCATTATATGGGTAAAGTCAATTGCTGAATACTTCAGATGAAGCTAGAGCCAAGCATGGACCAAGATAGATGTGTGAAATCCCATCAGCTTTAGGGTAGGTACCCTGTCCTGTGGTCCTTGCAGAGTAAACCTATTGCAGTACAATAGGACTTGACACCCAACTCGTTTAGTTCCAAGACATTCTACGTGTACAACAATGACAAATATTTTATATAAGTAAGGTTCAATATGTTCTTTCTGTGAACTGGCTCATAGAAAACCATTGTAACTGTAGCAATTACTGGTACATCTGTGGACTTCTGACCCTTAGCCATGTTCTTCACCCACTGGTTCTGTGGACATGAGGCTTTACCTCAAAGATCTTGGCATTTACTCTTACATTGATGCTAAGTAATGTTTTCTGATCTTACAGTTATTACTTCTTTAAAGAAAACAATCTATGTCTGATTTGTAGATCTACTGTTCCCTTAATTTCAAGTTTTGTTGAGTGTCTGTAGCTATATTAAGAAGTAAGGATGCCTTATAAAATAAGATTCCTCTGTATGAATTGAGAAGCCAAACTGTCACCTACCAAGTAAAAGCATCCTTTATTCAGGGGCTTCACAGAAAGACCCCTATAGACCTTCTTATCAAAATAAATAGATGGTTAATGTTTCTTCGTATAGTTCTCCACCTTTATGCCTGTTAAATCATTAGATTTCAAGTCAAATTAGCAAATTACCAAAATCTGTTAAATACTTCAATATATTTTTTTTTTCTATTGTATAGGAAGCACAAGCACAGAAAATTAAAGCATATATATTTGTAAGGTTTTATTTATAGCTGTGTTTGTGGTAAAGGTTCAACCACTCTACAATTAACTTGTTATGCAGTGGGTGGACAATGGTAAGTATGTTCACTCATTTTGTAGTATTTGGTGTAGGCAAGGAAAATCAATACACTTTTTCATGAAAAAAATCAACCAATGCTTTCTTTGGGGTTTCTTTTGGGGTATCTAACAGTAGTTCGTATTAAGAAGAAGTTGCAAATGAGACAAAGATGAATGGCTGTGAGGATATGATACTCATAAGGCCCCACCTGGAATACTGCATCCAGTTCAGAGCCCCCATCACAAGAGAGACATGGAGCAGCTAGAAGAAGTCCAGAGGAGGCCACCAGGATGATGTGAGGGCTGGAGCAGCTCTGCTGTGAGGACAGGCTGAGAGAGTTGGGGCTGTTCAGCCTGGAGAAGAGAAGGCTCCGGGGAGATCTTATAGCGGCCTCCCAGTACCTGAAGGGGCTACAAGAAAGCTGGGGAGGGACTTTTCATAAGGGCAGTTAATGACAAAACAAGGGGAAATGGGTTTAAGCTGAAAGAGGGGAGGTTTAGATTAGATATTAGGAAGAAGTTCCTCACTGTGACGGTGGTCAGACACTGGAACAGGTTGCCCAAGGAAGTTGTGGATGCCCCCTCCCTGGAAGTGTTGAAGGCCAGGCTGGATGAGGCTTTGAGCAACCTGGTCTAGTGGAAGGTGTCCCTGCTGCTGGCAGGGGGGTTGGAACTGGATGAGCTTTGAGGTCCCTTCCAACCCAAACCATTCTATGATACAAGAAACATCAGCAAGAGTTTGCAGTGGTAACAGTCCAGATGATTTAAAATCGAATGCTTTTGTGGATATTAAGTTTAGGCTTAAGAAGCAGTGTCCTCTTCAGAAGTATCATGGATCTATTGGTCATTAAAGATAAAAAAAATACCTAACTTCCAATGTTCAGTCAGCCCTGAGAATCAGCCTGGCTAGTAATAAGGACCAGTACTGGTTTAAATGCGTGAGCACTACAGACAGTCCAGCAAGGAGGAAGAGGAGGTGTGAAAGGTGGTTTATAGTTTCTCAAGCTGTGAGAAAGGCTGCAGAGCTGGACAATTCACTTTCTAAGGTTTCTTTTTGTTGAAATACTTAACTCTGAAGCCTATTTCACTTCAACCTTATATGTATATGCACCTTATCATGGTATCTCAGAGCATATATTGCCCCTCATATACAATGCAATAAAACATAGTTAAATAAATGGTAATAAAGACCTTCTCAGCTTTATGAAATCCAGTTCACCTCTTCTTTGAGCAACAGAAGTTCTGCTTTTGTGAGTTACTAATTTCCACACAGTATGCTTTTTTGTGTTAATATGTAAAATGTGAGTCATCAGCATTTAAAAATATTTTTTCCTCCGACTATAATGGATTTTTTCTCTGTAGATTAAATGTGATTCATTATTATACAAAGCAATACAATTTTTTTCATGTTCCCCTTTTTGTTAACATTCAAAAGTATCCATGTTAATGGTTTAAGTTCAATGATTTATCTTGGTTAAGAATGAATGGCAGAGCTATACTGCAACTAAACCAGCAGTAGAGCTGGAATGCAGATGATTTCTATAGGCAGAACTTTCTTTTGAAAAACAGAGCTATACTGCAACTTATTTTTCTTGCATACTAAACCAGCAGTAGAGCTGGATTGCAGGTGATTTCTATAGGCAGAACTTTCTTTTGAAAAAAGAAATGTTTTAATAAGTTCTGTTCATATCCTCAGGAGTAAAGGTAATATCTATTTTATTTAGCTCCTTGGCTTTCATCCTTGAGCATCTTGAAGTGGGAGCAAGTTCACTGTAGATGGTCTTTGCTGTGAGTGATTTGTTCATTCTTCAAACCAAGCATCCTTTCTATATGGTCAACTTTCTAGTCAATAGTCTGCTGACTCAGCCTTTGGTTGCCTTGGTGGTGGCTGCATGACTGCCTGCCTGTGAGCTCCTTTGTCTTTTATAGTGTTTCTATTCTGTAAGTTTTTAGGTATTCCCTTATATTGACATAATGTCCTAGTCTACTTTATTTTTTTGTTTTCTTAAAGTTACTCCACTTTTCAAAGATCATTCATCTGAATTCCTTTAGGTCTTCTGATACAGTTTTCTGTTAATGCTGTTTCTTTAATTCCATACAATACTATTGCTAATTCATGAAACTAAATAAATTTGACTTGCAACCAAACAAAATAATCTTATAATAATTTATAATTTTTTGCAGATTTCCATATACCATTTCTTTCTCTCTGTTTTTGTTGGAATGATCAACGTTTCTTGGTACATACTTTTACAGCAGACTAAGTAAATCTGTGTCCTTGAGTCAGGAGATATCTTTCTGGGAATTCCCTGCAGAATTGTATCAAATACATCAGACTAAGATACCATGAAGCATGAGTATCTAGAAGGAGGAAAACTAGGTCAATGGAAATGATCACTGACACTGTTCAAGAAGGCTTGTGAAGGAGAATTCTGGTTTCATACCTGATCATTTCAGACGAGATAATCTTGGAAAGTAAGCCAGACAGGGTAAAAAATATTTTTTACTTGTGTATTGCAATTGAGGAGACTGTGGTAATATTCCCACGAGCTAAGCAAAATAAACTGAACCACTAAAATCTTAAACTTACTTTGAAACAGCAGAATAAACCTATTTGCTCTTCATCGTTTAGTACAGATGCTAATACAGTCTGGTGCAGGTTTTTTTCCAAGTGACTAGGAATGATTTTCTGCTGAACATACTGCTTTTTTTCCACCTAAGCAGTGTCTTGCATTGCTGATGCTCTCGTTATCTGAAGAGGAGACTGCCTACCATGCGAGATCTGTTTGTTCATGCTGTTACCAGTAGTAGGTACAGGATGTACGTTGCCTTTTCTCTATCAAAATACAGATCTCTTCTCTGCCAGCATTTTTACCTTTTCCTTCTGTCACTCCTACAGTTTATTTTAAACTTTAATTTATACTGAGTTTCTGCTTTCTCTATCAATATCACATCATTATTCTCATCTGATTCTCTTGATAATTTGTTTGCACTGGAATTCTTGGCAGTGAACTAAGAATTTCATTGTCTACCTACTCTCTTTTCTCTTGGAGAGTATAATAGAGTGGGAGGTAGAAGCCTCATGGTAATATTTTTATATTTGAAATGTAGCCACACTTTATATGCTCCTACACATGGTGCTACTTATAGATAATGAAACAAGTCTCATATTGTGGTCTACTGCTCTTCTATTTTGGACTGTTTTGTGCTAATTCTACTCATTTCATCTCAAATGCTCTTATTAATGCTGTTTCTCTTTTCTTTGCCTGCCTCTGTGGTGTTATTTAGGAAGGGACTATTATCACTGAAAGCACAGGGAAAGGAGAGCAATAATCCTCACCCCAAGAAATGAGAAAACAGCTAGTGAAATTAATAGGATGGTGCCACAGATGGAGTCATCTTGGTCTCCCGTTGAACATGGTGACACAGAACTCTGCTTTTTTCCCCTCCTCTCCCATCATTTTGGGAGGCTCTTGGGACTCAGAGTTCCCACAATCTTTCCTGTAATAAATCCAGTAGTACAACTGTATCTCATTAAAAGTCAATGGTAATTTCAGGAAAAGAAAATGTATCTACTAAACAATTACCAGTTTTTAATATTCTATTTTTTTTCTTGTGCATCTTTATAAGCCACTTTAAGTAAACAATGCTAACATACACAGGAAGTAAACAGAATTTAGTTTAAAAACAGGTTATCATTGGCAGAACAGTTTATTCCTAGTTTAAATAAGAAAAAAGATACTTTTACATATTTTTGAAAGATATATAGTTTATTATAAAAGAGCTTTTCTATTGGCAATCATCCTTTTTCACATCCATAATCTTCTACCGAAGAGATTTGTTCTACTGTGAAATTTCTGTTTTGAAATAAGTTTGCTATACACTTTTCTTCTTATAGAAAAATTTTTAGCTTATTTTCTGGTTGCTTAGATTTCAAAGTAAACTAGGAGAGCTTTGATAATGTTTAAGGATTCAACTTCACCTGAATTCAAAAGACACAGCAGCAAGAAACCTCGCTGTGTTGCTCATCTTTCTCAGTCATTTTTGATAGTTAGCACCTGATATAAAAGAAAACGTCATGTAATTCACATAAATGTTGAGAAATGAACTTGACATTTGGAACTCCTATTTACATGGTTCTTTATTATGAACATTCAGTTAAGCATTCAAAAACATTCATTACAGACCCAGTAAATGGAGGATAAATTCTTATATTTGACTTAAATATTTTCAATGGTGTTTTCTGCTTAAAATTGTTTAATAGAACAGTTGAGGAAAATTTCAGAGATATGTCATGCTGGTATACAGAAATACTCAATTTGAATTCTTTTTGCTATATCTTAATACTTCTAGTCTTTTAGATACATTAAAATTTTTTGTAACGGCTGGGCTAGGGAAGATTTTTAAAATGTATTTAAGCCAATTCATTTGAATCCCTTTTCCCAATTATATCTGCAAATGAATAAACTTTTAAGAAGCATTTTATGATCAATTTTAATGTTTAAATGACTCTACGTAGTATCTCAGAGACTCATTAAATCCTTAAGATTGTTATATGGAAATAAATATTTTCTTTGTCTAAATGGAGTTACAATCATCAAATACCCTTCATGAGATCAGTTCCAGTGTAATTGATTGAAACTTGATGATCTCTGTTACAAAGAATGTTAATTCAATGAAATAATGACCATTTTTTGCCTTAAATGTTAGGATAATGCTTAATAAAATAACAGTACGTCCTTTCTAGATGTGGATTAACAAAATAGGTGGCAGTTTATTCTTTTGAGGGTAAAACGAAGCACTTTTATTCTAAAATCACACTGACATTAATTCCATCCACCTTACTGTCCTTGTTCTTTCCTAGTTCCATGGCACGCTTGCTCATGTTGCTGACCAAACCCTGTTTGACCACATCCCAAGCCTTCTCAAGCATAGGTGACCTGTTGAATGTCAACTACTTTACTGCGTAGCTATACCTCCTAATAGGAAACATCTCTAAAACAGGAAAATATATACAGTGGTGAATGTGTTTCTGCCTCAAACTGTCAAGGTGAGACACTGGCAATACTCACCTCAGTTCAGTTTCTGCTTCCTTTTTGAGAATGGTCATAAGGCAGTTGTGCTACCAGTTTTTGTTAGGACACCTGCCTTTTCTTTCACACAAGGCCATAAAGCACTTAATCAGACAGTAATCGCTCTTGAAGATTGCAAGTCTGGTTTGGGTTTGACTTGTCATGGGCCAGTTGAAGGATTTGTGTAGCATTACTAATGTAGCTAATGACAAAGGGCGTTTGATGGTGTTCAGCAGTATTTGGAATTTTCTGAGAATGATATCCAATACTAGTTAGATATTTTTCAGGGGAATATTTTTGGTGGATAGTTTCCCACTGCAGATGGTGGCAGAGAAGATGGCATTCCTTTCTAACTTGAGTTTCTTTGTTTGTCGTTAATAAACAATTCTGGGAACAAAATGCATGGGAGTTGCAATTTTCTTTTGATGTGCCACAGAACTCTCATATGTTAGTAAACTTAGTCTCTAGTACTAATCTTTTTCTTTCTTGTCTAGCTTATTTTTCCAGAAGAAATGCTTGTTGCATCAATTTCATAATTATAAATAAATCTTAACTTCCTGCAATGTATGTGCCAATCTGGAATAAACCCCTACGTGCATTTTCAAAATTTAGGTCAGTTTATTAATTTGAACTGTTTATTCAGAGTCTTTTGAGTCTTTCATGTCATGGTTTAAATATACCATTTTATATTCTTCCAACTGTAAGAAAGCTTTTCTTTCTCAGTAGTTCTTCAATAAAATTCTTGTTTGGAATGACAAGTTTAACTTAGCAAAAAATTTACAGTTTGGGCCTCGAGTTATATGTAGGGACACAGTAACCCAATGTCATTAACAAATGAAAATTACACAGTTAATTACAGGTTATAAAAATATACTGTATAGTATCTTGGCTATTTTTGTAGTAAGCAGCTTTAGATCATTATGGGTTTTGATACTTAACTTCTCTTATTCTCATCCCCATTTTTTAGGGCTTTCATGTATGTTTTTAAAAGTTAAAATTAATCGATTTATTTCATCCTACAGAAATAAAATAGTATAAATACTCTTATTGCATACCGAAAAGTCTCAGTATTATAATTATTCAATAGGCCAGGCCTTTGTCATAAATTCTGGAAGAATTAATTAAAATCTAAGCAGACATCTTCACCAAATGCTCAGGGTAACAAGGTGATATCTAGAATGAAATACCTCTCCTACAGCGTACAGAAAAGTAGAGTACTGTAATGAATTCAGATGGATAAATCAAACTCTACTTAATTTTCTTCTACTTTTGTAAAAGCAGCAAAAATATACTGCTGTGGCCAGATGTACTGTTCAAGCTGCAACTGAGAGTTATTAAAAGGTACTTCCACACTTTTTCATCCCTCCGTTTATGCCAGGAGCTAGCAAAGCTGCTGACAAATCTGCAGGTATAGTAATTTCTTAATCCAGTTGTGTCAAAATGGCAGAGGTTAAATTGAACTGTTAATATGTAGTGTACTTATTTTATGGTAGGTTGAATCTTTTCGATACAGGTGGATCAGGGAACATTTGCCTACATAGGTATGTAAGCGTTTGGAGAGGATGGTCACCTCCTTCAGGGAGCATAAAGATGCTAATGCAGATGCCTATGGACAGGGATCTTTTAATCCAGTCAGCAGAATCCGAAATATATCATTTTATAGGTTAGGGGTTTGTGCAATTGGTCTGCACTAAGACCCCAGTTCTGCTTATTGCACAGAGCCACACTGAGTTTGCTGAGAGTGTTACGGGATGTGCACTGGCCATGTTCAGTTAATCATACTGGTGGGAAGTCATTCTGTCATCCCTGGAGGGATTGAAGAGTTGTGTAGACACAGTGCTGAGGGACCTGGGTTAGTCAGGGACTTGTCAGTGTTGGGTTCATGGTTGGACTCCGTGATCTTAAAGGGCTTTACCCATCAAGGCAGTTCTGAAATCCTGCCTGTACGCTTCTCACCTTCAAATTCCATGCTAAAGGACCATCCTATCTATTTTATAGTACAGAAATTACTAAGAACAGAGAGTCTGTCATGGTGTGCTCATAGTGTGCAAGCTGGTGCCAAGTTGAGCTGCCCAGATCAATGTTAAAGTCCTCTCCAGCACTGCAAGCAGGAGAGCTGCATCAGGATTATCGTGTTTCTCAGGAACTAGCTTGAGTTACACTGAAGCAGCTGTGCTACGTTATAGACCTTCCCTGGTATCTGTGCACAGCAATGCTCTGTGCCGTGTAAAAATACAACCTCATTCAAAGTTTAAAAGTCATTTATCTCAGAGTTACATTGTTCAATGTCAACAGAACTACAGAAAAGCGGATGCTTTTGTCTTTGTTGTAACTGGTCAGTACTGTGTAATGTCAGCTTATGAGAAACATAGAACCCAGTTTTCAATGTCTGATATCAGAGTTATCCTGTTAATGTTAGTCATCTATATTCTCCTTTCTGAGCAAAACACAATGTTAAATACTGAAATGAAGCAGCGTTTTGGATATTTATCACTTGTTTATTAAATAACGTGGAGTTGTCAGTTTCCCTCACTTCCCCTGCTGTTCTCTACAGAGGTGTTGGTATCACTGGAGTCAGGAGGTACTAAATCCATTCGTTCTGCCGTTTCCCGGGGCACAGCTGTTTCAGCTTGCTGTGGTTTTTTTGCCTGTCCGAGATCTTAGGCACAATGGCTGATTTACTACCCCATATGCTCTCTTTGGTATTTCTCCACAGTGTATCACTACTCAGTGACAACCTTATAGTGCTGAGGGTTTACCTGTGTATAACGACTGTTTTTCTCTAATTACAGATATGGTCAGCATCATTCTCGTGCAGTCTCTCTGTGACAGATAGAAGCTGGGTTTTTTTATAACTGTTAGATTCTCTGCTCCTCTGTGGTGGTGGCCATAAGAGTTTTCATTTCTGCTCTGCTTGGGTACTCTGAGAGGACTAGGGAAGAGAATTATGAGGCAGCCAGAACAATATTTTTTACTTTCTCTCAGTCATGCAGTAGGAAAGCTACTTGGTGGGTACAAAGAAATCATCAGCTATCAATCACAGTGCTCCAATGCTGACTTGGAAGTTTCATGGAAAGGCTGACTCCTGCAAATTTAAAGCTGAAACATTTGTATAGGTTAGGAAACATATTTTCTGTTCAACATTAAATATGATTTTTTACTTTACGGTAGCTCCCCAGGGTCTACAACTTTCATATGAGAGATCTTTGGACCAATGTATCACATGTAGGTGATATAGTGTTGTTAGTCACTCATGAGTGCTCATTTTTCCCTGTATTTATGAACAAGAGAACTTTTAACTGTGTTTATGATTTATTTTTTTAACTGTAACTGTGATTTTTTTAACGGTAGCTAGCAAAACAGTGGTTTATTTAAAACAGCATTGTGATCTTACAAAGATTAGACAGTAACTTGAGAAGGTAGAGTGAGGAGATGCAGTGAGCAAAACTATGAAACAACTGCTCTGTGAAGAGAGATTGAATTGTTTTGCAAAGAGAACACTAAATGGAGAGTTATAGAGAAGGCCTATAAATTCATGAATAGTGTGGGGAAGGGTGCACAGAACATAATTTTTCATAATACAAAAAATAGACAGTATACAAATGTGAACTGTTCTTGAATAGCTAAGAATTACATTTCTAAATCTGCTCCTACAGGAGATTGTGGAGACCAAAAGCATAAGTAGATTTTTAAATCACCATCAGTGACCATTGAAGTGAAACAAAAAACCTGAAACCACACACAAAACAACTGTCCAGGGTACAAACTCCTGTTCAGGAAGATCCTAAATGGCTTGATTGCAAGAGACGGAGGTGTTACGGGCCTTGGTGACACTCAGAGACAGGATAATGTTAGGTGAACATTATTCAGAACCAAATGATTGTCCATCAGGGATATAATCATTATATGTTTTATCTTTGCTTGCATCACTAGAACCATAAAAAAATTGAATTTACTTCATTTCAGTCTGTATTATGAAAAACTACCCAGAGTCCTTGGTCTTCAACTCAGTGTTTTTATTCTATTTAAACTGTTCTTTGCCTGCTTAAACATACCAAGAGGGAAATGACTCCGAAGTAGGAGCAGAATTGGGAGAGATGGGAGAATACAAATAGCATGGGTGCACTGCAGAACTCATCCTGCTGTTTACGTCTTTTACAGTGGCACATCATTGTGAGAGGGAGTGTCATAACGGGGGCCCACGCATCCAATTTTCATGTTTTCTTTCTTATTCCTCTTCCCTGTCTGTGACACCAAGTGTGGAGAACCCTGCTTGATTGAATTTGCCAACAGGTTGGATAGTATGCTGTAGCTGTAGCGAAATCTCCACTTACACTGGACTCCTCCACCACTGTGCCCAAAAATAACATAGATAACAGGTGTAAGTAGATATAGGATGTATAGCTAAACACTTGACAGTCATGCTTTGGGGGTTTTTTTTTCAGTAAGTGAGAGTGTTTTCATGCATGTAGTCAATTTCTGTACTGGAACACTAGCGATACTATGAATGACTTGTACAGTACTTTTCATCCCAAGAGTTTTTTCCAGTTGTGCAAACTATGACTCACTCTCTCGTTGTTGAAATGCAGCCACCTTTGGCATTGAGCGCAGCAGTGGTGTAATACTCCATGACAGTTCAAACAGAGGGTTTGCTGTCCTTGAAATGGTTGGGGTGCTTTCTTGATGTGTGTATTAACATATCCGCTGTTGCTTAGGCGGTGAGAATTTAGTAATAAGCTTTCTAGAGCCCCTCATTACTAGTCAAAAGGTATTTTGTCTAAATATTATATAAAGTTTGTCAGTGTTGGTTTTAAAAATGGTGAAAAAATTAATGTTTTTATGTTGGTTTTGATAGTGCCTCTGTTGTTGAGACTGACATCCTTCAGGCTAACGATGGATTGCTGGAAACATTTGCTTAGTGTCCGCATATGCACTGATTTCTTTCTTGTGTCTGAGTGTTTGTGACCGCAATCTTGTAGGGTAGAGGTAATGGCTGAACTCATGTTTGCTGTGTTGATATACAGCCCACATCATCTACCACATATTTCAGAAGACCTCTCAATTTTTGTGATATTAAAATAGGCAATCAAAGCTTTGTGCCTCAAGAAATCCTATAAGGCAGGATAAAAACACCTGCTTTTGAGCTGAGATTTTGGTACAACTTTAGGCTTACACTACAGCTTTTACTGCCAATCCTAATTGAATAACCCACTGTTTTTTTTCTTTTTTTTAAGACAGAGTTGCATCAAATAATTAACCAGACTAAAAATGTCCTTTCTTTGCTTCTAGGCAAGAAATTAAGTTTCATTATTCTGAGACTATGAAGAAAACTTCTGATCCTATAGTTGGAATAGTGGTCTGCTGTCTGTTTCTCATGAAATGGGAAGTTTTGTTGGTCTGTGGAGAACAGATTCCAAGAGCTGGTCCAGGAATATTCCTATAAGCAGAACTGCAGTAGCTTCTGCTATTCCCTGCTAAGTATTTTTTGGCTGCTGCGTCTCCCTAATTAATACAGTTCCATTCATAGAGTTTTAAATTAAGAGGTGGGAGACCTGAATTTCACTTTTACTAGCTGTCCATGTTTTTCTTTACTTGCAAACATCTTAGCACAGGAACTGTTAACACCTGCCTGTAGAGCATATTTGTTAGTGGTTTGCATGCAGGTTGTACTTTACTAATCGGGGTAAGATAGTAGTTTAGTCCTCCACTTTTATCATTTTACAACACAACTGAGAAATAATTTCTCAGAATTAGTCACCTTTCAAATTGTTAATTGTTTCAAACTTAAAAATCTCATCTTAAATGCTATAAATCAGAAAAATACACTTTTAGCTATATAAAAAGTTCTATGGCAGTTTTTCTCCTGACCTGATGAAGGGCTTTGTGCCCAAAAAATCTCTTTTGCCTGAATTACATCAGTTGATGTAACGTATATTCTCTTCCTTGCCAATTCTGTCTAGTTTTTTTAAATGAGGAATTGAGGGTCACTAAAATAGATACTTACTACATACACGATGCAAATAGTTAAGTAAGAAAATATCTTTGAATAATTGAGAATTAACTTAATTATTATGAATTCTTATTTAATATAATTATTTGGAATTATTAAATAAGGGTTAAGAATAGAATATGAAGTCAGGATTGTCTTATAGGAAGAAAATTTAATCCACAGCATCATTTTTTCAATTCCATAAGATTTAAATTAGAATATTGTACAAGTCTATCAGTAACCCTTAGAAAATGACAGATAAATTCTGCTATAACCATGTAACAAAGCTTTTATCATGGCTTTTCCTGTTTTGATAGAGTTAACCTTCCATAAGAACACTTTTCCATGAGTCCACAATATACTGTTGTAGTTACTGTAGAAATTAATCAGTATTCTGGGAAAAGACTTTTCATAAGGGCAGTTAATGACAAAACAAGGGGAAATGGGTTTAAACTGAAAGAGGGGAGGTTTAGATTAGATATTAGGAAGAAGTTCTCCACTGTGAGGGTGGTCAGACACTGGAACAGGTTGCCCAAGGAAGCTGTAGATGCCCCCTCCCTGGAAGTGTTGAAGGCCAGGCTGGATGAGGCTTTGAGCAACCTGGTCTAGTGGAAGGTGTCCCTGCTGCTGGCAGGGGGGTTGGAACTGGATGAGCTTTAAGGTCCCTTCCAATCCAAACCATTCTATGATTCTACATTTGTTTGGAAAGAAAGGTCTGCAAAGGGAAAATTGAAGTACTGGTGCAGAAACTGCTGCCTGTTGAGTACTTTACAAAAGCATCATTTGATCTTGGGTTTCAATTTGTGTTAGATATCACAGATATTTGAAAGGCAATGTCTCTAGAAAGAGTTCACAGTTTAAACAGAGAGGGGAAAGAAAAAAAAGGTTATGTCAAGGTTTTGCAGCAGACTAGACTGTCCTGTACCTTTTCCACCATGAAATGTTGTCACTGTTGGCACAGGAAACATCAGTGGAGAGGAGCACACTTGTTACGTGTAGTGCATGTCAATCTGCTGGGCGTTGTGCAGCTGAAGGAGATTTACCTTCTATTAATGACCCTTCTATTAATGACCAGGTATTTTAATCTTTCTTTTTTTTTCCTGAACTATTTACTTTGGAAAAAAATTGCTTTGGAAACACAAATTCTCTCTTCACCTCAAATTCTGTCATAATCCCATGACTCTAGGCTTGCAGATTTAAGGAAAATGTGCTTATTGTTGTGATATTCCTTATGACATGTTGAGTTAGTAGCAGGTACTTGTGTTTAGATTTTGTACATATGTAGAGTTTGAAAATCCCATTCTAATGAACAAAAACTCTAGTCATGGCCATGCAGCTATGAATATTTTCTGAGGTGTCAAATTGCAAAATAGGGCAAACTTTTTCCATATGGACCCTGTTCTATAATTGATAGTGTCTATAATCTGTTGGCAGTATGGTAAACAAAAGGAAAAGAAAAAAGTGACGAGTTGCCAGAAGCAGAATTCTCTGAGATCTATTGGGATATTGCGTTTTTCTGCGTTTCCTCTACAAAACTAGATCATGATGCTGGCAGTTTTCTTTTGTGTAGTACAAAAATCCCATTAACTCAGTACAGCCAAAGAGGCCCCGTCCTCTGAGGTATCCAACCATTATCAGCTGGCACTTTCTTGTGGGCAGCATAGATGTAAGTGAGTTTTAAGGGGGAATTTGAAGAAAAAAGGGCTTTCACATTACAAATAAGGTATTTTGTCTATAGCAAGGAAGGTATGGAACAAAGTGAGAAAACATTTATATGAATAATTGAGAAGTAGAAACTTGCCCTGCAGAAATCTAACGTAGGAGGAGGAATATGAAATAATTAAAATGATGAATGAATGAAGCATTTCTTTACTGAGAGGGTGGTCAAACACTGGAAAAAGCTTCCTAGAGAGCTGGGCAATGCCCCAAGCCTATTTAAAAGGCATTGGGACAATGCCTTTAACACCACACTTGAACTTCTGGTCATCATGGACTGATGATCTTTGTAGGTCCCTTCCAACTGAAATAGTCTAGTCTCTTGTAAAATGCAGGTGTTGCTCCTTTGCATTCTTGAGTATTGCAATAAATGCAAAAAAACAACTGCACAACTTTGCTGTAATTCCCAAGTCTCAGCTTCTCATAAAACATTTAATATTGTGGCTGGTTTATTTTATTTAATTTTATAATTGGACAGTCCAGTTGCTCAAAGCCTCATCCAGCCTGGCCTTCAACGCTTCCAGGGAGGAGCAGCCACAGCTTCTCTGGCCAACCTGGGCCAGTGTCTCACCACCCTCACAGCCAAGAATTTCTTCCTCACATCTCATCTCCATCTCCCCTCTGCCACTTTCAAGCCATCACCCCTTCTTCTGTCACTCCCTGCCCTTATAAAAAGTCCCTCCCCACCTTCCTGGAACCCCTTCAGGTACTGGAAAGCTGCTAGAAGGAGCCTTCTCTTCTTCCAGGCTGAACAACCCCAACCCTCACAGGACAGTGTGTGTGTGTATGAGGGAGACTGAGGGACTATGAACACAGCTGCTTCTTGAAATTTTTTGAAATCTTTCTGTATTTTCATTGCAATGAGTTCCAGGTTAAGACTGTCAGTAGAAGATCATGCCAACTCTCTGAAACTGGGGTCCTGAATGAGTGCTGTTATTTGCTTACCATGATACAGTTTCACTTCAAAAGCCATGTGGCCATTTTTAAAGAACAGTATTTCCCTGTAGACAGCTTAACCAATCCTCCGTGCATAGCTGAAGCCAAAATAGTCCTAATATTCCCTTTACTGCTACTACAGTATCTCTTAAAATGAAGGATGAGCTCATAGTAGCATTTTGGTTATTGGTTCAGTTTCCTATTTCTTTCTAGATCTTTTTTAAGCTCACACTGTCCTTACAGAATGACCTCCTGGGTTGCTGTGTGTAGCCATGTGACCAGCTGTTTACTGTGCTTCACTGGGTTAGTTGGAGTCATTTTGATCACCTAAGACAACATTTTTAGCTTTATGGTGTATCAGAGGGTTCAATAGTGATTTCCTCACATACTTGGGAACAATCCAGCACTGGGATAAGAATGAAAAGTGGCAGAAAAACTGAGTGGAAAACAAACTGAAAGCATTTCAGTCAGAATTGATCATCACCTAGTAAACTGATGGCAGGACGGTTTGTTTTCCTTCTAGTGCTGTGAGTTTGCTACAAAGAAATAATGTGGGTGAATTCTCTTATTTTGCTCTAGATGAGGATCTAAAGAATATCCTGCAGTTAAGAGAGCTTGAAGTAGAAGTACACTGGCAGGCCCCAATAAAGAGCTAATGGAAGGTATTTATTTATGCTGATGGATGCCTCATGGTAGTAAACAATACACTTAATAGTATGTTAATTGCTTGATAATATGTCTTTATTTGCTACTATAAATCAGCTTGTTGCAGTGTGTTTAATATTTATAATCCCATGTCATTATAACGTGGTCCTTTGCATATCAAGGATTTTGGGGAATATAAGGTGTGTTTTGTGATGCTCACTGGTGTGAGAGTTCCAGCTGATTTTTCATGTTCTTGAGTTGCAAATGCCTGGGTGTCATGAGATCTTTTATTTAAAAAAAAAATATAGCGCACTGTTCCTATGCCAAATATTCTTTTGGAAAGCTATTTTTGCTCCCACTCCCAATAGTAACAAGAAAATACTGCACTATGAGTTATTTTTAAGTGGATGGAAATAGCATCCATATTATTTCAAGCCTCTGATGTATAAAATCTTTGTAATAAAAGAACGACCACTTGTTTATTGCATGTTATTTTCTCACATTTGTTTATTCTTAAATTTTAGAAAAGCATCATGTGAACAAAAATTCCCATTCAAGATAATTTGTAAGCATCATGTACCAAAAAAATTATGGCTGCGTATGTAAATGAGAATGACTATTATTCTTCTCTTCTATATTGTGATTAAACAAAACAACAAAGCTCTGCATCCTTGATTTTTTTTTGCAAGTTCTGATCTGTCTGTTAGAACAGGACAGTTCTCAAAAACTTGCAGAATCAATCTCGCAGAATAATCTTTTCAGTTTATTAACAGGGGGAAAAAAAAGTGAGGATGGTAGAACTCGATGAAAGCAATGAAAATGTATGCACATTATTTTGTGTTCGTTCATTAAGTTTTACAGGTGCGTGAAATATTACATCAAAAAAGGTTTTGTAGATTATGAAAAGTCAGAATATGTAGATTATCACTGACAGCTTTTCACTAAATGGGGTTGAATTTCCAACTACATCATAAGGGGTGTAATTTAACATTTCCTAATATACAGTTGCAATAGTTGTGTAGAAGTGAAGTTATTGTAGATGAGAGTTTTATTCCAGTGGCACAATTTATTTGTTTTCTTTTTAAAACACCTGAAATAAATATATGTAAATAACAAAAGTCAGAAGTAACCAGTATTTTCCAGTACTTTATGTAAGTACCACATACTTCTACTGTGTTATAGGCAGCTTAGGACTTCAAAGACAGCAGAATTTGTACCATATGTGTCAGTAGTAGCTTGAGAACTTAAGGGTAATATTTTAAATACAGTTGCACTGTATTTCATTCTTAAAAATTATATTATGTAAAAGAGAAATTTTTGCTGGATGCTATGATGCTCTTCATTTCAAGAGTTAGGTGCCCCTAAAAGCATTAAATATAAATGGTCAACTGCCTTTAGTAATGTTTGCTTGTGAATTTTAATTCATTTCATAGATACTTTTTTTCTCTGTAATTAGCTTCACTCTCTATTCTATAGACAGAATTAATTACTTCTATAACTAGTGAAGTACTTTTTGGAATTACCCTACATTTAAAATATAGGAAAGCCAAATGTGGTAGGCTGTACATACAGAAGTTCAGTTCTAAAATAGCAGACTGTTTATTTGATGGATAACATTTTTTTTTTTTCTTACCAAACTGTATCTAATCAAATCCTTACAAAGCAATGCCATGCATTCAGTGCATGTCCCATAATTCTCTTTGGAGACAGTGCACAGCTGCTGCAGTTAGTATTAGCTGCTTCTTATGGCTTGGTATTTTCTTTCAATAAAAATCACAGATGGCAGGGTGTCTTTCACACCGTGATTGTAAATATGAGCCTGGTGCAGGTGAAGAGGTGATGTAAGTACATGTAATTCTACTTTAAGTATAAAAATCCCGCATTGAGCTCAATTACTGTCTGTTTTTCTGTAGTCCTTGAAATGTCCAGACTTGATCCAATGACAGCAGTGACACGATACATAAATTGTTGTGCATCTTAGAAAGGACATTGGCATTCTTTACCTATAAAAATAATAAAATAGCTCTCCAGGGTTCAACTGCTTGCGACTTTAGCTCTGTGTACATTTGTAAGTGTAATTGTTACAGCTTTTGTTCAGTGTTCTGTTAAGCACATGAGACTTCTTAAAACCTCCTACTTCCCTCAAGTTTGCATCTGCAGATAGCTTGTTTCCCTTCCACTCACACTGACACATCCTCTTTTGGGTGGGAGGGGGAGACTTGTAAATTATTTGCATAGAGCTGCTTCTGGACTGCTATTTTATGAGTTTTCTTGTTGCTAATTTTAGGGTGAAAGCGCAGTGATACCAAACATCATCGTAGACAGCTCAGATTCTAATTTTGTTTCCCTGTTGAAAAAGAGTAATTAGAGCACATCTGTTCTGAAGAGTAGGGTATGATGAGGACTTGAGTCCCACTTGAGTTAGCTCCAGCGTTGGGAGGTAGCTATGACTTCATGCCTTTGTAGCCAGAGCTTCTCATAGAGCATATTTGCCTGAACAGAACCCTCTGAGGATGCACTTGTGTTTCTTTAGGGGCCCAAACTCAAGCTGTGACAATAATTTGGTCACTCTTAACTTGAAGGCCTGTGCACTATGGTTTGTTGTGATGTGTAGACACGTCCTCATAAAAGACGAAGATCTTAAGAGAAGTCTGTTGCAGAACTAACAAACGTTTAAGAGTTTCCATCAGGTTGTACCATGTGTTGCTGTCTAATACCAGCTCAATCTACATCCACGTTAAGCAGGAGGATAGAGAAACGGAATCTGATGGTGACTCAGAGTCAGAGGAATATAGAATAGGGACTGACACAAGCACAGAGCCTATTATGGAACTATAATTATTATTAGAATTAGTCCTGGTGGATGCGAACTTTCTCTGGACAGTCTCTCTATTAGACATTTTAAATTATTGCAGCAGTATTGGTGAATTTGAATGCCACAGAAATTTGCTGAGAATGTTTAATTCAGTTGACAGTATAGGACTATACCAGCTTTGTGTTTTTCAGGTGGTTTTTCAGGCTACTTTAAGTATCCCATGTGCTGAAGCTTCCACCATTTCTTTTAAGTAGCTTTCCCAGTTCAAAATACTCTACTTTCAATAAATTTAACAAGTCTAACTTGAAGCTAGTTTCTGATTGTATCTTATATTTCTCCCTTCCTACTTCTAAGTCAACTCTTTACCACTGTAAAGACAATGGCAAAACTCCTGTTGAGTTAAATACAGCAATTTCAGCACTAATATTTATACCATTTAAAAACGTGTAGGCAGTACTTATTTCCCCCCAATTTATTCATAATTGTGTTAAACTATGGTGTCTGTATCTCATGGGTTGAGGTTGTTTTTTTTCAAAGTTCTAATGATTTTTCATTTTGTGTAGGCAGTACTTATTTCCCACCAATTTATTCATAATTGTGTTAAACTATAATGTCTGTATCTCATGGGTTGGGTTTTTTTTTTTTTCAAAGTTCTAATGATTTTTCATTTGTCTCTGTTCACTTACAATTTTTATTCTTCTTCCATGAATCTCCTGTCATTAATTTAAACCTTTCTGATAATGAAAAACCTCAGTTGGACTCAGTGTATGCAAGTGCATATCACTTCAGCTTTTATTTTAACTGCCATTGCTAACTCATAGAGCTGTTATTCACTGTTACTTTGCTAAATGGTTTTTATTTTCAGATAATTTTCTCTGCTTTTGAATTTTTGCAAATTTTCTAAGCTGAGTAGGGTTTTTTTTAATCCTGTTCTGTCAGTTTGCCTTCTCTCTGATTCCTTTTTAAAATGTTTTTATCATTCTTCCTTAAAATGGCAACATCTTCTGAGGAATCTTTTTTTTTCTTAATGTTCATTTTCATGTTGGTTACTTTTTATTCCAGGACACATAATAAAAGAGCTAAAAATCCAGCCTCTTGCCAGTCTTTGTGGAATAGTCTAGACATAACAGTTCATTACATTTGCTTTTCATTACTGCATTTTTGCTCTCTGTTTATTAGCACCATGTATTTGGTTTCATTCTCTATGTACGTGTATCAGTGGACTTTATAGAGGGATGTGCAGACTATGAACTTGGTATTGGATGAATATCCAGAAAACACTAACAGATGGGATTTCTCTAGTGCAGTTGAGTTTGGAGGAGCTGTGTGGCATTCATTTTCATTCCAGGGTATAAAAGGATTGTTGTATTTTAGTTATAAAGTTAGGAAAGATGATATATGTCTGTGAGACTTTCTGTTCTTCACTGGAAAATTTTAATTCTTGGCATATTTGTTGATTTTATATCAAGCAAAGATGAAATCAAGGAAGTTTCCAAGTCTGCTCACTGCTTAGAGACAAATGTCTTCAGTAACAGGAATGGGCAAGTTCCTGTTTATCAAATTGCTTTCTGTTCTCTACTAGTGTCTTAAACAGGTAAGCAGGAGTTGGCTGCTTATGTGTTTCAGCTGCTTGGTTAGCTAAATGACAGCATCATCTCCTTTTGATGAGAATAATAATGGCTCTGCCTTTCTGGCATGTTGTCAGCATGTTAGTCCCTAACATCTGACAGTCTCACCTAATGTTCTAGTTACATATCATCTAAATGAGAAACGGACGATAGTTATTTTGATAACCATGAGAATACTTAACCTCACTCAGTGATGTAGCTCTCAGTTAGTAAAAGTATCTCAGAATTCACACCTCTGTGTACACCTGCCAGGCAAAACAAAGTTCTGTTTCTTCTCTTGGTTCCTGTTCAGATTTTTAGAGCAATCTTCAGTGAACTGAAATGGCTTTAAAGGGAATATCAAAATATGACTTGAGTGAACTGATCAGGCATACCTGTACTGTTGAATTAGAGACAGTTTGGCAGCAGTCCCTGGCCCCAAATCCAAAACTTTGATGGCTACTTCTAAAACAAGTTGGTCACATCTGTCCCATCACATCCATCTCCTCTGAGCAGCACGTGGCAGCTCTGTACACCCAAGATACAGTTTTGAGGAGCGGGCAGGGTTCGGTTCACAGTCTGAAAACACACCATCTTTGCTGCAGTACACCAAAATGGTGATTTAATTACAGGCCACCAAAGTTATGTTTTGTGTTTGTGGTATCAAGACATTCTGGGGAGATTGAGGACACAAAACTTAAAGGACTGTGCAGGTAGACTGTTTCAAATGCAGGGAGCTCATGCTGATGGAGTGTTTTCTTCACTGACTCGTACAACAGTTACTGAAGAGAACCGTGCCCAGAGCCATGACCTAGTTTTGTCTTGGAGAAATCTAGCTGGATTGCTTCAAAAGCAGATTGAGAGGAGAATTAAGAATTAAGCAAACAAGGTAGGATGCTTGTGCTTACACTCTGTAACATGACAGTGCAGGCACAGCCATAAAACTAGGCTTTGTTATCAGCGTGTATTTGAAAAGACAGGAAAAGCTTCATTGCAGCTGTTGACTTTCCTTCAGCCCCTCTCTCTGAGATCCTCTGGATAGCTTTTTGCACAAAACTTGGTTAAACTTCAAGTAATAGATTGTCTTTGTTTCTGTGGACCCCTTTGCACCAAATAGCATTTTTATTTCAAAATCAACTGATGCAGCATTAAGTTTTATTGAAAATCTTCTCTGGCCCCTCTAGCACATATGGGTGAAGGAAGGCTTTGCCAGGGTCTCTCATCTAGGAGGGAAGGGAGCAAGAGGAAGATGCAATACTCTGTTTGGAAAATGGTCATTTAGAGGATTTTTTGGCAATCTGTAGACATCACAATTCTTGCACATATTTCCTCTTGAACCACCACCCTCATTACTTGAGAGAGAAGGAACCGTAGACTCCAGAACTGTAGTCTGGACTTCTAGCTGTGGAATAGTAGAAGCTTAAAGGAAAATTTCTTGACTACATGATTATTTAATGATTTAATCTAAATCATAGATTTACCATCTAACATGGAAATGGGAATTTCTTTTATTATGCATAACTTCACTTCGTTATGGCACTAAATTTGATGCCTCAGTTATTTGCTTTTTCTTCTCTTGCCTTCCACATCACCTTCTCTTATAAAATACTTTCTGCTTCTAATTCATTCTCCCATATTTTCATTCATATTCTTTCAAGATATTTATTATTTATGCCATGGCTTACGAGCTAAGCTAATAACTTTAAAAAAAACCCCAACCCCAAAACCATGTATGTTATCCCTTCTCTGAAGGAGCTATTGATAATATTAACTGAGGAATTTAGCAACAAAGGTTGAAAACTCATTTTACAGTTCAAAGAGGAATAATCAGAAGTGTTCCATCAATTTTGTACATGGGGGCAATTTAGATTTTGAGTCTCAATGAATAGGTGTATGAAATTTAATCTACCCCAGCTTTTGTGTGGCTTTCTTTGTCAGTGCTATTATATTATTCTGTCTTTTAAAACAGAAATTCAGAAATTGGTAGTTCTAGACCTCTTTTAGTAATAAATTTATTTCTGAGACAAATCTTTATTTTGAGCAAAGAAATGGATTGCTTCTGGCTTTTGAGTTTTTGTGCTATACAAAGAGGTTGTTTTGTAAATGTGATAATTTCATCTAGGCTTGTAGTCCATGTAATGCTGATCTGTTCTTTGTACACATTTTAATTTTGGTAAGCTACTTAAATTCCTCTGCTTCTGATAATTTTTCCAGGAAGATATTTCCTACTGGGGGATTTTTAGCATGGAGCTTTCCTTTTCTCTTTCACTAAGCTCCATACATCTCTAAATGGGGTTGTTTATGGACAAAAAAGTTTGGCAGATTCAGTATGGGCGGAGTGCAGTTTATATGTCTGCCTTGAGAAACAGAAGTTTACATAAATCTTACTTAGCTAAATTGTTGGGTAAGAGCCAATTATGTATAGTAGAACTGCTTTTTTAAATCTTAAGCTGTATGCCTAAACTTGTCAGGCCTCATGGAAACGGTATAATTTGCTTTCCCTTTCTCCCATGTTCTTCATGCTTTTGCATATTCTCTGCAAAAATTCTGTAGTGCTTGTAAGCAGCAAACCTTTAACAAGTAAGATCACTTAAACTTCCAATCAGCTAATGAATTTATACTGTGGAGTAATTTTTCCTGTGTTGCTGTGGAGGATGCCTTCTTTAGTCAAATTTTGACCAAGTTCATTGAGTCTTTGTGTAATACAATGCAAATAGGGGGTTTTGGTTTTTTTGTTGGGTTTTTTTTTTCCTTCTTCTCTGTCATAGAATCATAGAATGGTTTGGATTGGAAGGGACCTTAAAGATCATCCAGTTCCAACCCCCCTGCCAGCAGCAGGGACACCTTCCACTAGACCAGGTTGCTCAAAGCCTCATCCAACCTGGCCGGGAACACTTCCAGGGAGGAGCAGCCACAACTTCCTTGGGCAACCTACTCCCTTGGGCAACCTGAATGTCCACTCTAAATTTCTAAATTTATAGTATCACACATGGTTCTTCCTATTTGTACTACCCTGGCTTCCTAACTGCTTTGCTCTTCTTTACTCACCATCCTTTTCATTGTCAGCTGCTCCAGGAAAAAAAATAAATCTTCAGATTATTAGCAATTATTTTTCCAATTACCAGTAAAGCCAGTTCTTATCATCTCTGACAACTGGCTATTTATTTTAGTGCCTACACAGGAATTTTGGGCTTTGTCCTTGCATACACTGTTGTATACTGCTGTAATAGCAGTTGTTAGCTGGAAATCCCTTGATACCTGTTTGCTTCTTGGATGTTACGAGCAGTGGGCAACATACTAAGTTGGACTGTTAAAAAGTTTTGCTAAAAGGGGCCCCAAGTCTTTGTTATCCTCAAGAAGGAAGGTAAGATCATTAAAAATAATTATCCAGTGCCTGATACTTCTTAATTACTTGTAAATTCATTTTTTTTTTTAGACTATACTCAAAATATATCTTGCCAGGACAGTAGCCTACAGGTTCTGAATATCATTTTATTAGCCGCTTTGAAGCGGTCTATTACCTATTTAAAAATACCTCAAAATGTAATTATTTTAATTATTCTAAATCCTACAGGATACATTGCTAATTATTACCGATATTATAGACTTATTTTTTTATATGGGGTGGACTTTGTCTGACTAGTTTTGGCATTTTAATTAAAAGTTCTGATGGATTTATTATTAATAGCTTTGGGCTCTATTAACTGGTACACTAATGGCCTTTTCTCCCCAGTATTTTCTGTGGGAGACATGTGGGCAATCAGGAAAATTATTCAGTCCTTCTCAACTGGCTGTTGAAATGGGATGATGTACAACCTTCCACAGAAGACTGTGACTTGTGCTGGCTTCCACGACACGGAAGTAGTGTTTGATAATCAAGGCTCTCACAGAATTTGTGTTCTACAATGGATAGGGTGTTACGAACTGATGTGACCTTGCAAACAGTTATAGAATCACAGAACCGGAGAATCATTTAGGTTGCAAAAGCCCTTTAAGATCATCCAGTCCAACCATTAAACCAACACTGCTAAGTCCACCACTAAAGCATGTCCCTAAGCACCTCGTCTACCTGTCTTTTAAATACCACCAGGGATGATGACTCCACCACCTCCCTGTGCAGCCTGTTCCAGTGCTTGACAACTCTTTCAGTGAATAAAGTTTTCCAAATATCCAGTCTAAACCTCCCCTGGCACAACTTCAGGCCATTTTCTCTTGCCCTATCACTTGTTGTTTAGGAAAAGTTTATGAATATAAACTTAGGTGTTTCCCAATGCAAGAAGGACATGGACCAGTTAGAACGAGTCCAGAAGAGGCCATGAGGATGATGCGAGGGCCGGAGCAGCTCTGCTGTGAGGACAGGCTGAGAGAGTTGGGGCTGTTCAGCCTGGAGAAGAGAAGGCTCCAGGGAGACCTTCTAGTGGCCTCCCAGTACCTGAAGGGGCTACAAGAAAGCTGGGGAGGGACTTTTCATAAGGGCAGGGAGTGACAGAACAAGGGGAAATGGCCCTGAACTTAAAGAGGGTTGGTTTAGATCAGCTATTAGGAAGAAATTCTTGTCTGTGAGAGTGGTGAGACAGTGTCCCAGGTTGGCCAGAGAAGCTGTGGCTGCTCCTCCCTGGAAGTGTTGAAGGCCAGTTTGGATGAGGCTTTGAGCAACCTGGTCTAGTGGAAGGTGTCCCTGCTGCTGGCAGGGGGGTTGGAACTGGATGAGCTTTAAGGTCCCTTCCCACCCTAATTATTCTATGATTCTACGACTGGATGATCTCCTGCGGTCCCTTCCAATCCCTACGATTCTGTGAATATAACTTTACTCCAGAAGTGACCAAACTTGCAGGCAAATTCTGGCCAATGTTGTTTCATTCTGGAAACATGGAAAGAG